>NC_046361.1:38951883-39066883 GCF_011125445.2 Fundulus heteroclitus | reverse complement strand
GTTTTTTTTTAACCATTATTTAAAAATTACGCAGCATTTTCCACTCAGGCAGAAACGCCATGATGCTTGCAGTTGAGCACCAGGAGGGTGGGCAACCAGCTGGGTGGGGTTTGTGGGCGGAGACTATCCAGGACTTTGAGATGGTCCAATAGAAATCCTGAAAATCTTTGTGAACCTCAGAGCGACAGGAGCTCGACCAATAGGAGTACAGAAGCTGCCGGCGCCGGTGCTCCACTCGCATATATAGCTCCAACACCATCATGTTCGCCATTATCTCTTACATCGACCCCATAACTGTCGAATTGTAAGACTCCTTTTCTGAGGAGACTCTTCCATCCTCTTCCACAACTTCAGCTAAACAACATGGTAAGAATATTTAACCTGCTTTGTAAAAAAGGATGTAACTCTAAGTGATGGTGTGTGGATAGATAACTTGAGTTAAAAAGTGAATAAATAAGTATATTTACTGCAAAGGCGTGAAAGGAAGTTTTGAGGCATTAATTTTTTTTTTTTTTTTTTTTTTTTTGGACTCAAACGTTTTATTTGTAAAGTGTGGGCTAAAATATGATTATCGATGTGGGGAGGGGTTCTGGCACGGTTCGGATGGGGACGTGGCGGGCAGTCTGGACAAAAGAATGCCCCCTCCCCTCCCGCTTCCAACACACCACCATCACCCCCCTCCTTGGTGGACAATGGGAATAACGGAGGCTTTATTATCCCGACTAAAAAAAAAACCCGGTCACCATCACTGGGTGACAGCTGGAGGCTGGAACTGTAATTCGGTTACACAGAACTCGACCCACGCCCCGGGAAACCTTATCCGGAGTGAAAATGGATTAAACGCACCGTCAGCATGGCGTCGGTCATTAAAAATGCAGACTAGTAACGGACACTTCGGACTCGTTCCTGACGGCTGCCGCAGGGACGAACCGAGCCGAAGCAGCCCCGCGGTTTTTAATGACCTCCCATATACCCGGCGAAGCTATATTTACCTAAAATGTGTCGGAGTCGCCGTTAATCGAGCAAATGTGTGAGTTTTCACATACATTTTAAGGGCTCAAACGAACGTCGTCGGTTGCCTAGGTGAAGAGTGTGTTGCTTGGCAACGCAGGTCAAGACACAACTGCAGTGCGCCAGAGAAAAATCGCGAGACCAGCAGCCCCAACGGGAAGTCTTCTTCTTCTTCAGTTGGATTGAAAATATAGACGCTCCAGTTTATCGACTGTCGGAATAAGTCAATTTTACCCATGAACTGAGGGTCCAAAACGGGAAAAATCAGATTAAAAAATAAAATAATATATATTTATTTTAAAAATCATTAACTACTTCCGGTCCAGACAAAAATCAACCAACAGCATTACAATATTTTGAGTTGAATATAAATTACAATGGTTGGAGAAAAGTGCTTTGATGCATTAATTATTTACCTGCAGGAATTCTAAAAATAAATCTAAATTCTCTTTTTGCGCCATTAGTATGAAATATTAATATCTCGCCCCACCCTACCCCACAGCGTGAGTGCATCTCCATCCACGTCGGTCAGGCTGGTGTCCAGATCGGAAACGCCTGCTGGGAGCTCTACTGCCTGGAGCATGGCATCCAGCCGGACGGGCAGATGCCCAGCGACAAGACCATCGGAGGAGGAGACGATTCCTTCAACACCTTCTTCAGTGAGACCGGAGCAGGGAAGCACGTCCCCAGAGCCGTTTTTGTAGATCTGGAACCCACTGTCATCGGTAAGCACAATTACTACTGCTTAAACAGATTTAAATAAGGTAAATACTCTGAAATAACTGAAAAACTTAAGCTAATTTGTTGTTTATTTTCTACTCAGATGAGGTTCGCACTGGGACCTACCGGCAGCTGTTCCACCCTGAGCAGCTGATCACGGGGAAGGAAGATGCTGCCAATAACTACGCCCGTGGACACTACACCATCGGCAAAGAGATTATCGACCTGGTTCTGGACAGGATCCGTAAACTGGTGGGTAAATTCTGATAGATGGCTATGAAACTTGTTTTTAAATGATTACATTAGGGAGAGAACATCTGCAAAAAAAAATGCATTAGCAGTCAGATTTTTTTATCCACTTATGGTAAGAGCACAAAATACAGAAATATGGAAAGATCAGATACTGGAGAACTTTATTAATTAGAAAATCAGGAACTCTTTTTTTTTTTTTTTTTTTGACAAACAACTGTAAATAACTCTTCTGTTTTGTTTATGTGTGTCTCCAGGCTGACCAGTGCACAGGCCTGCAGGGCTTCCTGGTGTTCCACAGCTTCGGTGGAGGAACTGGTTCTGGTTTCACCTCCCTGCTGATGGAGCGGCTCTCTGTGGACTACGGCAAGAAGTCTAAGCTGGAGTTCTCCATCTACCCAGCTCCCCAGGTGTCCACCGCTGTTGTGGAGCCCTACAACTCCATCCTGACCACCCACACCACCTTGGAGCACTCCGACTGTGCCTTCATGGTGGACAATGAGGCCATCTATGATATCTGCCGCAGAAACCTCGACATCGAGCGCCCCACCTACACCAACCTGAACAGATTAATAGGCCAGATTGTGTCCTCCATCACTGCATCTCTGCGTTTCGATGGTGCCCTGAATGTTGATCTGACTGAGTTCCAGACCAACTTGGTGCCATACCCCCGTATCCACTTCCCTCTGGCCACCTACGCCCCTGTGATCTCTGCAGAGAAGGCGTACCACGAGCAGCTCTCTGTAGCTGAGATCACAAACGCTTGCTTTGAGCCGGCCAATCAGATGGTGAAATGTGACCCTCGCCACGGCAAGTACATGGCCTGCTGCCTTCTGTACCGTGGTGACGTAGTGCCCAAAGATGTCAACGCTGCCATCGCCACCATCAAAACCAAGCGCTCCATCCAGTTCGTGGACTGGTGTCCCACTGGTTTCAAGGTTGGCATCAACTACCAGCCACCCACTGTGGTTCCTGGTGGTGACCTGGCCAAGGTGCAGAGGGCGGTGTGCATGCTGAGCAACACCACCGCCATCGCGGAGGCCTGGGCTCGGCTGGATCACAAGTTCGACCTGATGTACGCCAAGCGTGCATTCGTGCACTGGTATGTGGGTGAGGGAATGGAGGAGGGCGAGTTCTCTGAGGCCAGGGAGGACATGGCGGCTCTGGAGAAGGATTACGAGGAGGTGGGGGTTGACTCCATTGAAGGTGAGGGAGAGGAAGAAGGAGAAGAATACTAAAAGAAACACAGAAGTCAGTTAAGCAGTAAAGAATTGAAGGCCGTGTTTTCTTGAATGCATTCCAAACAGAGATGTTTGTCCATCAAAGTGTCAGGTTGGCTGAGTGAAACATCTGCAAATGTCAAGTTTGGCTTTGTTCTGAATAAAATCTCTGTGATTTAATGTTGTTTGTCTTTCATTAATTCTAAAAACCTGTTCCTAATATGTCTACCATGACCATGAATAAAATGTTGATTACTAATAGAATCTCCAATAAACTGCAGCCATAAAGGGGGTGTGGTCCCTATATGGTAAAATGCGCCTGGTCATCAAATTACACTAAGCTGAGCTGTCGACCGCCCCAAGATGGCGCCCCCAAATCCCGTCAGTGCACATAGGCGAAAGCGGTCGATGCGGGGTCTATGCCGTTTCTCAAGTCACGTGAACGCGAGTCTGTTCTCGGTAAGAACACAGGAAGATCGGACTTGACGAGAACGCGAGCACGCAGCACGTATTGTGCATTGGAACAGAAGTATACTCGTGACGTCATCACACCCGCAGCTCTTGAGCATTTCTTTAACGTTCAAAACTATTTATACACTACACCATCATATCTTATTGAAAACGTTTTTTTTTTTTTATTAATTTCTAAAAAGTCGAATAAAATATCCAAAGTTAGACCCACAATTACAAAATTGTGGGTCTAAAACCAGCAATAGCGGGAGTTTCTTTGTTGGGAGTTGTAATTGTTGTAGTTGTAGAGGCGATTGAATCTTCTTAAAAAATCAGCACTTTGTAGAAGCAAAATGAGCAATACGAGCAATGTTGCTGTTGCTTCGGTCGTTGGTCAGCTTTACCAGCAGGCTGAAGAGGAGGTGATGCAGTTGAGGAGGAAAATCCGAGCAAGGAGAAGATTGATGCAGCAGAGGAGGCTCAGAAGGCAGGCTTTGCTCACCCATCTATTGCCAACCGGTAGGCATTTTAAGATTGACAGCCTATTTCCTACTTTTATCTTTAAAAAAAAACATTGAGGATGGTAATAAAAACGTGATCAGGTTGCAATTGTGACTATTTCTCTATAAATAATTAAAATGAAGACCCAATTTTAACATTTTTAACAGTAGGGATAAGCTACTTTATTGCACCTCCTGACCTTCACAGCATTGATTAAGAAAGGAAAAACCATATTTTTATGTCCTTCCACCTTTACAGTGATTAATCTATAAATTATGTGCAGTTAGTTCAGCTCATTTTTCAGTGAAATGGTAAAAATACCAGAGAAGGGAAGCCATTTGTTACATTTACTATACATTTTACCTTTTCTTTCTTGAGAACTATAATAATCTGCATGTTAAGCAGTTATAGTTTTATGGTGTGAAAAGGTGAGAATTGAAAAAAACAATTATGGTAACATTTGGCATTTTTTATTTACAGGAAGAAACAGAAACAAAATATGTGAGAATAAACACCTCTGTGCCAATCCTCCAAATATTTTTTAATGAAGGGGACCTGAAACCAGCCTTCTAGCTGAACAGGGCCACCATCGTCCTCCTCCTTCAGCTGCTGCCCATCCAGAAGGTCCATGGATGGCCACAGGAGATAGAGGTGCTGGTGACCCTCTGCTGGCTGGCCTGTGGTGCATCCTATAGGGAAACAGCTTGCCAGTAAGATCTCTTACCTTCTTGTCCTTAAATAGAGCCAACAATGACACACAATTGATACATAGATGATATTAATTGGATAGAAGATTAAGACATATCAGCATATTACCTAAATTACAAGTTAAAATTATATTTGGTACAGGTCAAGTGGAGGCACGCTACAACAGACACCATGCCAAGGCTGATAAACATCATTGAGCGTGTCTTTGGTGATCTGAAGACACGGTGGCGTTCCATCTTCTTAAGGGCGTTGGAGGTCCGCCTGACGTTTGCCCCAAAAGTAATCGCCGCCTGCTGCATCATCCACAATATTAGTATAGCAGCAGGTGACCAGCTGGACGTGGAGGATGAGGAGGTTGATCCAGAGGAGGATGAGGAGGTCGACCCAGAGGAGGACGACCATCCGGTGGCTGAAGACAGGGAGCTGCTCCAGCTGGCTGCATGTTTAAGTGAACATGACTACACCTGACCTAATGTAGATCAGTTGGAGTCATGTACACATGCTGCTTCATTTCTTTTTTTCACCACCTGTGAAAATACATTAAATAATCGTTAAATAATTTCCATTCCAACTATCTTTAATTGTAAGTTTATAGGCATTGTCTATTTGTATAAGAATTTAGGAGTTATTTCTTTGTTTTAATAATTTGTTGAATATATTACACCTTCATTCTTTTCCAAAGATTAAACATTTGTATAAAATAAATGTCTGTTATTTTCATATACTATTATTACTATTATTTTCTTTCCCTCTTTCTCCTCTCAATTATTCGTGTCCTGACTCAGAAGAAACTCACTTAGATAGGAAAAACATTTATAGAATGTATTTATTTATTTATTTTATATGCTGCGGTCGTCCTTGGCAGACATTTACAATTTATTCCAGAAAGTATTGAGTTAATAAAGCAACACACGTCAGTCAGATAAACACAAAACAAATAAATCATATACAGCGGTACTTATGCACACTACTTTTTTAAATTACGCACCAACTCTGTAAACAGGCCACATAGGGAAGCTTAAAAGTATAATGTTCTCGCCTCAAACGATCTGAAAACGTACTTTTTAAGAACAACAGCAGCAGAAAAGGGAATTTTTAACTTACCGCTGTGAGCTCTGTTTGCGCTGTCTCAAATTAAGCTGCGGCCGCGGTGCATTCTGGGCAAGCCTACAGTCTGAAGAACGCACAAGTCTGCTCTGATGCATGCTCGATAAAGAGGGCGGACGAGAACAACATCCGGGGAATTCGGCGCATTCTCGATTTGGCGTTTTCGGCATTGGAACAGTGCTCGGTCTGAGGCTGATGGCGTGTGACGAGCACACGAGAACGCTCAAGAACGCATATTGAGAAACGGCCTATGTCTATGATCTCACCAGTGTAGTTGGGCGTAGAACGCTTGGCATAGGAGCACAACACTGCCCTCCAGAGTGTGGCAGAATAGTGCTAGGTAGCAGGAAAAGCAGCACGGAGCATGAATCTTGCAGACATTATATGCACACGTGTGATTTCCCCATGGAATGTATGTGTGTCAAGCATAAAGCAACCTTAATGCAGCTTCCAGTTAGTCCTGCTGCTGCCCTTTTGAATTATCATCACTACAAAGTAAAGATTAACTTACTGCCTTGAGCAATGTGAGTCTGGTTTGACATATCTTTATGCGTTTGTTGTAAAAGTTCCATAAACACAAGAGCCAATTCCACTGTGACCAGTTGATTGATAAATATTTCAAGTGGTTTGGGTCAGCACATTGTTAAAACGTCTCCTGACATTTTGTGTTAAATCTTATGGGTCTATTAAAAAATTCATATGTGCCAAGAGCACATATGGACACCCTTATGCTTGAACATGGTGTTTGTGATGGACAATCCATGACGAGCACAGAAGTCCAACAACAAAACACCACTCGAGTTCAGATCAGGTGGGCCATTCCTCCCAACCACGCCCCTCCAGGTCCCACTGTCATTGCCCACGTGAGCGTTGAAGTCCCCCAGCAAACGAGGGAGTCCCCAGGAGGGGCACTCTCCAGTACCCCTTCCAAGGACTCCAAAAAGGGTGGGTAATCTGAACTGCTGTTTGGCGCATAAGCGCAAACAACAGTCAGAACCCGTCCCCCCACACGAATGCGGAGGGAGGCCACCCTCTCGTTCACCGGGGAAAACCCCAACGTGCAGGCACCGACATGGGGGGCAACCAGTATGCCAACCCCAGCTCGGCGCCTCTCACCATGGGCAACTCCAGAGTGGAAGAATGTCCAGCCCCTCTCAAGGAGACTGGTTCCGGAGCCAGAGCGGTGCGTCGAGGTGAGTCCGACTATCTCCAGCCGGAACCTCTCAACCTCGCGCACAAGCTCAGGCTCCTTCCCCACCAGAGAGGTGACATTCCACGTCCCAAGAGCCAGCTTCTGCAGCCGAGGATCGGAACGCCAAGGTCCCCGCCCTCTACTGCTACCCGTTGCACAATGCACCCGACCCCTTTGGCCCCTCCGACAGGTGGTGAGCCCATCGGAAGGGCTTCCTAATCTATTTGTTTAATTATTTTATTGGCCCAGCATATTAATAGTTTTTTATATGGTGGTATTTTATCAACGGTATTATGATTGTTTACTTTTTATCAATATCTCTGTGCATGGAACACTTGCTGTTGTTGTTACTTATATGTCATTGTCTTCTGTGAGTGTTGTCAGTGTGGTTTGTGTGTAGTCTGTGTATGCAGCCAACTCTTTCTACCTGCAACCAAATGCACCCTCAGGTACAAATAGTTACCTTGACATTTGATTCATTCATTCTCTATGAATTATGCTACAGCAAATCTTCCATTTTATGCACCTGTTAAAGAAATAAAGAAGGTGAAATAAAAACAAGTCTGTAGATGCAGTTTTGTTTATTCAAACATGACAAGACATCTGATAAATCACAGTATCTCCCAGAAGTAACGTCATCGAGGCTTGAGGTTCTGCTGGAAGGCAGATTCTGTCAGATGTATCATTCCCAAGCGGGTACCGGTAATGGTTCTTTGGAACAGACAGATGGATAACTGATGTCACAGGGGGCATCGTTGACATACTCTCTGCCTGCAAAAAAACAATTTAAAAGTGAAGTTATTTAACAGAGTCAATAGTTTCTCTCCTGGTAAATACTAATGGAAAATAGCAAATAACTAAACACAAACTATTAACGCTCCAAATTCGAACAGTTTTATTATATCTAAAAGATTTTTCTTGTCCCTGTGATACTTGTCTGTTTATTCTGTTCTCTCTCACTCAGGTATAGAAGCAGAATCCTAGCAGGATATCTTGTATTTGCTTGATCCTTCTGTCTCTCTATTCATATATCCTCTATTTTTTTTATTTCTCTCCGTTTTTCCCTTTCGTTTTTGTCTCCCTTGCATTTGAAATGATCCTAAAATAATATCCAATAAAGTATTTTGCATACATTTATTTATCAAGTGCTAAAGCACTTAGAGAGCTAGAGAAAAAACTAAAAAATAACTTTTGACCAGAAGGATTTACAATAAATATACAATGTGTATTATATATGTATATCTATCTATCTATAAAGATCGATAGATAGATATATATAGAGAGAGGTTTGCAACATTTGAACAGCTAAATGCGGATCAGTCGTCATTTTTACCTCTCAAGTTGAGGTGCATGCAGTTCTCGTTTCCTCCATTGTTGTTGGGCTCTCCTGGGGACCAATTGCTGAAGTCAAACCATGACCCATCGCTCCAATACCACGCACCTACCTGGAAAAGTAAATTTTTTAAATTCAGTTTACTTTATTTCAGGGTTAGGGTGAAACAATTGTGATACTTAGGAAGTTCTTTGGGGATGAGAGTTTGTTTTGACTAAACCTAAGGTTCTACAAGGACATATTGAAGGGACCTGGACAAAAGAAGCTTTTTAAGTTAAAGTTATATTTCCATGTGAAACACAAACTCCACCCTTGACTCATCTTTGTCGTTAACATCACCCAAGTCATCTTGGTGAGATTAGTGGACTATCTATGCTATCAAAATCTGCAGAATCATGATGTTTAAGCTGTAAATGTGTTGAGCATCTCCCTAACCCCCATAATATCAGCCTGATCTCTGAGCTGCGACCCTCCTGCTTGACATCTGAATGCATCTGATGTTTCCAGTATGAAGAAAGGTGAGTTACTCCTAACATATCAACCTGAAGCAAATTCTGCTGAACAGCACCTTTCTCAGCTTACAGGCAAGAATCCTTGTTACGTCACTATGGTCCTTTATTATCATGGTCACCTCAGGTCTCCAGAGGTGGACCAGAGGTGGAACTTTACCCAGCCCCACAATGTGTTCACTTTGAGTTGATCATCAAGGCCAGTGGAACATGGGCAGATTTATAGTTGTTTCTCTAGGTCCTCTAGGTCCTCACCTTGTAGCCTCCTACCCAGGTGCTCCTGTATGATCCTGTCTTTTCCAAGATCAAACCTATGATGAAGTTGTAGTCCTCCTGAGTCTGGATGGAGGCCAGATTTCCACCCAATTCATTACAGGCCCTCTGCAGTGAACATAATAAAGAAAAGGATCATAAATGACAAATATGTGAATCATCAAACACCCGGTTGTCTCAGGTTGTGTCCCTGTAATCTGAAGGACACGGAGCAAATTCCTGGGACCCCGTTTCTTTTCAGCTGTAGTTTCAATTTTAAAGTTGAAACTTTTTACACTAATGGATTTCTAGGGCAATCAGCTGTTTTCATACCTCAGCTTCTGACCAACTATTTCCTTGTCTCACAAACTGGTAACAGTGGCCGTTGTACCAAGTGAAACCAGGAGGGAATCTGCCACAGCGACCACCTGCAAAAAAGGGGAAACTTTACAGGCTTTGAAACACAACAGCTGTATCAACATCAGTTGTCAACATAGACTAAAGGTGTAGAGCTGTAGAAGCAAAACAACACAATCAGGTCTGAACCATATCAGGAAACCTGAATAGTATTAAAGGATCCATCAAGTAACATCTTCCCACAACCAGACTGAGATCAACAGAGAACAAACCTGGATTCATTTCAATGGCTGTTGAGGCCCCAAAAAGTCAAACATCTGGATCCAGGGAACCATTAACCATGCAGTAAATGCAAAAATAGCTCAAAACAATGATGCACATATTCAGCCTCCTCTATCATCACCAGGTAGAGCAGGGGCTGGCAACCTTTATCACTCAAAGAGCCATTTGGACCCGTTTCACAAACAAACTATACTGTGTTACACTTATGAAATCAATAACCGACTGCAGGGTGAATGAAACAACATTTCTGCATGCAACAAAACTTTTTTAACAGTTGATTTTCAAGATGTGGTTTCAGCACATATTCAAACTGGAACAGGGAAACTGGCAGTCGTGCGGTGGGGCCATGGGCGTGTCTACCTGCTGGATGTAACCGCTGTGAAAGCTTTTCTTTCTCTGATTAATAACATCTTTATGGATCACTCTGTTATTGTTACTCTGTGCCGCTCTACCAAAGGTTTCTTTCTCGCTCGCTCGTCATCGGACACAAATCAAATTAAACATATTCGTGTTTGGATTTTTGTGGCGTAAATTGTTAGTCCGACTCAGATTTAGCAACTAGTACACGAAATAAAACACACGCAGGTAGATCATCGGTTTACTCCGTGAATCCACCTGGATGGCCACTTCAGAGACGTTTCAGGTTGTGGAGGTGTAGTCCATCTGTCTCTTTCTTTCTCTGAGCCACCAATGCACCTGAGAACCCTCATGATTCTGTTTTGGATGTTGTGTGTAACTTTATTGCGATTTAATTCAAATTATGTTCTAATTTCATTTCCATAACCTTTGTTATGATGGTTGTGTTGTTGTAACTGCAACTGATTTTTTTTCCCCGTCAACCCGGTTGGGACACTGAAGGGGGTGCGCGGCTAAAAACTTTGGGAACCGCTGTTTTAAATATTAAAATATTAAAATAATTTAGATGTTACAAGATTGCCACAATCTTCATAGATTTAAATTCTGAAAATGAACAAACTAAAATGAAATACATTTTAATTAAATTGTCATTCGTTATTTGCAAGAGCTGCGCCGCATCAGAGGGATCCAAGAGCCGCATGTGGCTCCAGAGCCGTGGGTTGCCGACCCCTAAACCAGTCCAATAGAACCCGGATGTGAAACGTTCTAGATAGATGACAGGAAGACTCTGGACCAGAACCAACCCCTGAGATAGACCATAGCGTGTCAAGAGTTTCTCTATCCTAAAGACTGCAACACTACACTGAAGGCGCCATACCAGAAAGAGAGGAAAGCACAAACCTGGACTTATAGGATCTATGGCCTGTGGATAAAAAAAACAGAGTCATGAGAAATTAATACATATAGAAAAGAAATAAACCAAATGGTACTTTTTCCTCAATATTAGCTTCTTTGTGCAATAACCATTAAAATCAGAACTTGGTATGCAAATATTTTCATTAATCTCAGTGATTCACTGAGAAAACCACTAAAAGCTAAATCTTTAACTGTATATATTTCCTGCACAGCAAACAGAACAGAAGGACTTTACTCACGTTTACTTCAAGGCCAAATCCACAAAGGAACAAAGTGAAAAGAAGGACGGAAGTCATCTGTGTTAAGATAGAAAACATTCATTTAATCTTTCCTCCAAATACTCTGAGATATAACCCAAAACATTAGAAGACAATTTTCTTAGATGTCTTATAAAACCTACTGAACCAAATGACACATTTTCCCAACAAATTTATCACAATGGAAATAGTTGTTATGTGTTTAGAGTCCTCCAAAAATTTTAAGTAGACTTTAAATCTTATAAGGCAAGACTATGTTTCTAATGTATTCGATTATAAATGCCCATTTTTTCTGGTTCTGTTGAGTCAGACCTTACCTTGTTGCAATGATGAATCAAAGCAGCAGCAGCAGAGGGACTCACTAGAAGCCGTGTTCCTTCAACAGGAGAGAAAATGGTTTATATACGTTTGACGAGCTTCAAGATATCAAACGACCACATTAAGCACGTCACCTGTTGCACAATCAGTTTATGTTTTCTTGTAGTGCTGTGCTGAGGCGAACCTCAGAGGGACAGTTTGGCCTGAACAGAGACAAGAAGATATGATAAAACGAATCTGAACATGAAATAAACATCACGGAGAGACTGCTTGTCTGGCTCGGTGTCTTCTGGCCTTGATGGTCCGGAGCTCCAAAAGGTTTTCAGATAGGGTCTACAGGAAGGGGGAAAGGTAACTCCTAATAATTATTGAAGGACACAAAGTGTTTGCGATCAGATAAATGAAATGTAGCTTGGTCATATGCTTACTTAGATTGTTTATACCTTGTTGCAATGATGAATCAAAGCAGCAGCAGCAGAGGGACTCACTGGAAGCAGTGTTCCTTCAAAGAGAGAGAAAATGGTTTATATACGTTTGCTTTTAGGTGAGGCAGATATTATCTGATCATCTCTCAGAGGAATAGAATCTGTGTTATGTGACAACCCCTGCAACATTCTGACCTGTTGAATTTTCTGACCAGAAGTCAGGGTGAGGAATGGGTGTAGCTTGGGTGTGTCCAGACCAATGGTCACACCTGAAGTCATTTCTTCTTGTTTTGTTGAGAAATTGCTTGAGACGTCTTTAGAACCCCGGCAAACAAGCAGGTCGGATTAGACTGAAAACGTTCAGGGAAAAAAGTCTGTTGGATTTTAGGGTCTGGTTGTTCGTGGTGTTATTTAATCTGAAACATTTTAATCTGGACTTGATGCAGACTCAGATTCTAGCAGCAATCCCCAGCTGCTCTCTGGTTATATGCAGTAACCATAAACTATTAATGCCATTAATTAACGTCATTAACATTAATAGTTAGCATTAACCATTAACAGCCTTACTATTTGAATATCTATCATCTCTCAGAAGGTGTGCCTCTGATCTAAAACTAAGACATGATTTCAGAAAAAGAACATTATACACAGTCAGACATGGTGGTGGTAGTGTGATGCTCTGGGTTTGCTTTTCTACCTCAGGACACAGACAATGTGCCCAACTTGATGAAAACCTGAATTTTGCTCCTCTCTAAAGATGCAGTTTTTGTTCCACTGGAACCTGCGCCTGCACCTCTAGAATGAAGGAGACGTTTTTTATAAGAATGATGTCCAGAAGTTGGACAGGGAAAACAGATATTTTGAAAGAGGCGTGAAAGAAGCCATCTTGGTCAAAAGAGAAAAGTCATCACAGAACAAAGGTGGAGGATTGCGCTTCAAACTCCTCAGTGTTTACCGCTCGGGGAGAACAATACATATTCTGTCTCTTCAAGTATCTGACGTAGAATGCATCAAGGAGGCCAGGCCTCCATGTCCTGAAAAACAGCAGCATTCCTACCACTGGCTGCATAGGTACGACCCAACACAACTGACAAAGACTCGTGGATAGGTGTCGAAATGTTTTCAGAAGAAACATGTTAAAGTCCGGTTATCTACGATTTTACCATGTTTCCAGTTGCGAAGACATGGATAACTGAAAACTGGCGCAGGCCTTTTTCTCCACAGAGGATCTCAGGTTTATCACTGTTCAGTTTGAGGAAGTTGGGAGGGAACCAGGATCTCATTTCAAATAGGTAGGAGGTAGGTGTGTGACTAGAACCTGGTCTACATGAAAAATAGAGCTGAGTACCATCCACATAACAGTTGTTGAAATGGAGGTTTCGGCGAGATCCATGATGAATATATCTGTGGTGTGGTAAAAGAAGACATCTGGGTGGAGGTGTGATGTTGTTGGTGGAGGCTCAGTCAGGAGGCGTCTGATCTGAAGGAGTTAAGCAGCAGTGTACTGAAGAACATCTGGAAAAGTAGCAATATGTAGATCCAGACTGTTATTGTCCATAAAGTTGGGTAGTCCACATTGTTGCAGCTGAATATGAAGCTGAAATGAAGAGTGAGGAGATGGCAAAGTTCAATAATTTGCAAAAGTTTAAAGTTACCAGCGTGCCCTCTACTCGCACGCTCAATAGCCAATGTAGTATATATATGCGGGCCTTACAATGTAATAAATAATAGCAAACACACAAACACAAAGATACACATGCACGCAAAATATAAATGCTTACACGGCAGATAAAACCTTAAAATACTAACCTATGAAGAGGTCAGACTTCAAGAAGTTTCCCCAAATAGGCCAGTTATTGAAAAAAAGTATAGTTATATTATATTCTAGATGTAATTCACTCTATATTTTACATTGTAACAGCATAGGTTGGTTCTGATTAACTGGTTTATCTGTTTACATATTTCAGGATTTGGGTTGTTTCAAAATATCTCTGTAGATTAATCATCATATTTTTTATCTTAGTGTTCGTGGAACAAACCCTCCATATTTTGAAAGATATCTGCCTTGTCGCTCTGTGTCAGGAAGTGAGAGACTTGTCGTCTGGTATTTGCTGTGCGGCATAATTGAGAATGCTGCAGTATTTTGTCTTTTGTTCATGAGTTCTGGTATTTTCTTTGTGTGCTGCATCTTTTGGTTTTCTTTGACCTTTCTGGGCCACCATTGCTACAGGCTTGCTAGTCTTACAAGATGTATGAGAGATCACACACTTGTTTTTATTTTGGTACTTCTACTTTGCAGAAGTCTTTTAATGTGTAACAACCAATGTTGAGTCAGAATCGAGGCATTTAAGGCTTTATGTATGCATTTAAATGTCAAATAAATTTTATATAACACATAGCTGTGAAGTTATGTCTAGTTTAGTTTTAACTAATGAAAAACTAGTGTTTTTCATTTACATCATTATGGGTTACATCGTTTGTTTATTCTTCTGAATTTTTTAATAGACCCATAAGATTTAACACAAAATGTCAGGAGCAGCGTTGTATAGTAACAAAGTAAAAATACTTTGTTACTGTACTTAAGTAACAAGTTACTTGCAATTTACAAGCTGTATGCAACGAAATTTCGTTCTGTATGCCCTCTGTGCATACAAAATGACAAATAAAGTTGTCTAAGTCTAAGTGTCTAAGTCTAAGTATAATTTGGAGTACTTTTCTCGATAACTTTTACTTTTACTTCACTATATTTCCGAACTTAATTTGCATACTTTTACCCAGCTACATTTTCAATGTTTGGCTTAGTTACTCGTTACAAAAAATGCAAAAGAGACGAGAGAGACGAGAGAGAGAGAGAGAGAGAGAGAGAGAGAGAGAGAGAGAGAGAGAGAGAGAGAGAGAGAGAGAGAGAGAGAGAGAGAGAGAGAGAGAGAGAGAGAGAGAGAGAGAGAGAGAGATTGATTGACTGGGCTTGTTCATCACCACCAGAGGCCTATTTAGACATTTTCAAGGTTGCTCAACCACCCCTAAATTTTAGCTCAGCATTCCTGAAAAATTACTGATTCAGAGTATTCCTGCGTGTCGGTTCGGCTCTGCCAGACGTTCGTACATTTCAACGCTGCTGTGCGCAAGCAGGGGCGGGGCCTGGTTTGATTGACAAGGTAGACACCCCCCTTAACTCTACTCTCACTGGTTGTGCTGCCTTAAATTCCGCCTTCCTTCTTCCTGATTGGCTGTTTTCTAGTGCGCGTGTGTGCGTGCATGTGCTTGGAGTGCGAGATTTAAGTTTTGATTCATACTGGGATACTGCCTGTCACTACCTCATCCGTACCGGTAGCACGATCCGTTCCATCAGCTCATTTTCGCACACGCGTGAACAGAATAACTTCTGGTAGGCAATATTTAGTTTTTCTTACTTTTTTATTCTTTTGTCTTTTTTCAGGCCGGGGGTTTCTTTTGGTATATCTTTGTATTTGCGTAAATATTGCATATTCTTCAAATGAGAATACGGATTTGTGTTTATCAGACTGACGCGTGTTGCTTTATTAACTCAATACTTGCTGGAATAAATTGTAAATGTCTTCCAAGGATGACAGCAACATATAAAATAGGGCTGGACGATAATTTTATAACAATATATATCAATCGATAGACGTGTGGCGCAATAGGGGGAAAAAAGGGTCGATAAAACTTCGGTATAGAGACACTTTTCCTTCCTTCCTTTCAGCCTATCATATTAGTTGATACTACAGTCACTGCTTCCTCTCAACCAATCGTAATCGCGGACCCAGGCACGCCGTCACAAAGCGCCGCCCTCTCAAACCACAACACAGAGCACGTGAATATGTCGCAGCAAGGAGCGGCGGAGGAAACGGTCCCAAAACGGGGTTTTACTAGTTCGCCAGTCTGACAGAAATAAACCAGTGATTTGTAAAACTTGCAAGGAACCGGTAAAAACAAAGTCTGGTAACACAACCAACTTGTTTCATCACGTAAGCCCCTCACACCCGCAGCAGCGCGAGCTGTGTCAGCCCCGCACGGCTCCGCGTCTTCGGAGGAATCTTCTGGAAGTTCTTCCAAAACAAAGCAGGTATAGCAGCTAAACTGGGCTCCCTTCTTTGTGATGAAATGACAAAGCGTCCAAGCGGCATAAGGACATCAGTAACATGCTTCATAGTGATGGATATGGTGTTGTTGTCTGCAGCTGAAAAACCTGGCTTCAAACAACTACTTGCCACTCTTGATCCACGATATAAAGTTCCGGGCCGCAAGTTTTTCTCTAACAGCGCTCCCTAAATTGTGCAACAAGTGCAGGGAATCAGTGCAAAATGAGCTGCAGTCTGTGTCCTTACACGCCACAACCTCGGACCTCAGCCTTGCATCAGCCTCTCAATTGACTATATAGAAAGAGAATGAAACCTGAGGAGTAACTAGTGTACTATTCCCACCTAAATAGGCTATTCTATTTATTTATTTGTTAGATTTATTTTGGTCATTTTACTGGTCACTTTAGTTTATTCTTTGTCAGTATTTAATAACATCACCCAGGTCTCTTAAATTGAGTTATTTTCTTTTAAAAAATCAGTTATGGGTAAAAATGTTGGTTAAATAAGGATTTAATTAGGATTTAGTGTTTGAGTGTGATATATTAAAAGTAAGTCATTTAGCAATATCATAAGAGTTAGGTTTTAAATCTTTTTGATAATTATCTATCGATCAATATGCATTTTTTTGCAGCCCTAATATAAAATCTATAAATAAATAAATTCTATGTTTTTCCTATTTGCGTTTCTCTGAGTGAGGACACGAAGAATTGAGAGGAGAAAGAGGGAAAGAAAACAACAGTAACAGTATATGAAAAAAAAACAGACATTTATTTTAGACAAATGTTTTAACTTTGGAACAGAATGAAGGTGTAACATATTCAACAAATTAACAGTTACTAACGTGGTTTAAAACAAAGAAATAACTTCTATTAACATCTTATACAAATAGACAACGCCTACAAACATAAAATTAAAAAATAGTTGGAATGGAAATTAATTTACTGATTATTTTATGTATTTTTACAGGTAGTGAAAAAAATGAAATGGACCAGCATGTGTACATGACTAGAACTGATCAAGGTTAGGTCAGATGTAGTCATGTTCACTTAAACATGCAGCCAGCTGGAGCAGCTCCCTGTCTTCAGCCGCCGGATGGTCGTCCTCCTCTGGGTCCACCTCCTCGTCCTCTACGTCTAGCTGGTCCCCTGCCTCTATACTAATATTGTGGAGGATGCAGCAGGCGGCGACTACTTTTGGGGCAAACGTCAGGCAGACCTCCAGCACCCTTAAGAAGATGGAACGCCACCGTGTCTTCAGACCACCAAAGGCACGCTCAGTGATGTTTCTCGCATTGGCGTGGTGTCTGTTGTAGCGTGCCTCCACTTGACCTGTACCAAATATAAAATTAACTTGTAATTTAGGTAATATGCTGATATCTCTTAATCTTGTATACAATTAATATAATCTATTTATCAATTGTGTGTCATTGTTGGCTCTATTTAAGGACAAGAAGGTAAGAAATCTTACTGGCAAGCTGTTTCCCTATAGGATGGCCAGCCAGTAGAGGGTCAGCAGCACATCTATCTCCTATGGCCATCCATGGACCTGGATGGATGGGCAGCAGCTGAAGGAGGAGGACGATGGTGGCCCTGTTTAGCTAGAAGGCTGATTTCAGGTCCCCTTCATAAAAAAATATTTGGAGGATTGGCACAGAGGTGTTTTATGCTGCTATAGGCTTAGGCTGCTGGAGGACATCAGGGCCTATTTCTCTCACTAGATCACGCAGATCATCCACCATTACCATCTAACATAGAAAGTACTCCTGGGTCAATGTGAGCTTCTGTGCTTTTTGTGTCTCTGCTCTGTCTTCTCTAAGCCCCAGTGGGTGGAGGCAGATGAGCGTTCACACTGAGCCTGGTTCTGGTTCTGCTGGAGGTTCTCCTCCCTGTTAAAGGGGAGTTTTCCTCTCCACTGTCGCTTCACACTGCAAAAACGGAACTAGAAATAAGTAAAATGTTCTTAAAATTTGTGTATGTGTCCTTGATATGAGCAGGTAAATAAGATGATTTGCCAATGGAATAAGATTTTTGCACTTAAAATAGGAACAACTGATCTCCATCATCTTATTTCAAGTGCAGGATGTCTAATTATCCTATTTTATGGGTCAAAATACTCATTGCATTGGCAGGTCATCTTATTTACCTGCTCAAATCAAGGATAAATACACTAACTTTAAGAACATTTTACTTATTTTTAGATCCATTTTTGCAGTGCATGCTCAGAGAAACATGCTCAGTGTGAGGGATTGCTGCAAAGCCATGGACAATGCAGACGACTGTCCACTGTGGCTCTACGCTCTTTAGGAGTGAATGCTGCTTGTCAAGATTTGATGCAATCTGCTGGGTTTCCTTAAACCGGGCGTACACTGTACGAATTTTTTCCATTTTTGGGCCAATTCTTCAGTCGTGCAAGAATTTTTTTGGATCGGGCCGGGTTTCAGCGGGATCGTGCGTCCTGCGTCGTGTAGTATACAGGGGGTAACGATGGCCAACTAGCCTCTCACGACCACCACCCGATCAGGAATCGGACGGTCGGCTGAAAATCAAACTTTTGAAATTCAGTCGGCCCTCATGAGCAATCGTGAGTGCGTCCTACTGTTACGAGCCGATTTCCCCCGACCTCGCGCACACGCAAACAAGTAGATTCTTCGTCGTTTTCTCAAACGAAAACATAAAAGCGGAGAGAAGCACGACGGCGGTACGTGTGACATGGAGTCAAACTACAGAGGAGCAACTCGTAGAATTTCCAAGGCAGCGCGTTTCGTTCTAGTGTGCCTCATATTTAACAGTGAGCATCGACAATTCCGCCTTTTTCTTCTACTGTTGACATTTGGCTTCCGGGTAGATGAGTCCGAGTAGCGCTGAGTCCGACGTGGTTTTTGAACGCACTGTGTGAGCAGTCCGGTCGCATCAGAGCGTCGGGCCACACAGTGTAAGAACAGATATCGTAAGCAGTGAACTTTTAAACTCTGCGGTTTCGTCGTACAGTTTGAGCTGTATATGAGTACAACGATTGAAAATATCATGCAGTGCATGCCCGGCATTAGAGAGTAAACCTTTTGACCAATATGTATAATCTGATCCAATCTGTATAATCTGATTGAATTTGACTTTGGAAAGTGCCTTGAGATGACATATCATCAATGGCACTTTACAAATAAAATTTATTTGAATATGGCAATATCCCTGGAACTTGAGGGACAGAGGGGACTGAGAGCAGGAACAAAACTCTAACCAATCCCTGTTCTTTGGACCAAACAGCTGTTTTTAAATGCACTGAACTTTTCCAGTCATGCTGATCACCCAAAGCACTGTACACTATAGCCACATTCACTCAATTGCTCTCACTAACACATTCATATACCGAGACGCAGCTCGGTAGGAAACTTGGGGTTAAGTTCCCTGCCCAGGGCTCATCGACATGTGGCAAAGGGAAGCTGGAATCAAACCCACAACCTTCTGATTACCAGACAACTACTCAACCCATTAAACCACAGTCACAGGCCTGCAGCTCCCATATACAATTTATTTTTTGTATTGATTACTTTCAGGATGGAAGCACAATTTTACTCAGTATAACAAACTGTACCAGCTATAGCTTTAAGTAGCATTTACTGAACAACTTAAAACTAATGGATCTCTGCTTTAGTTGCATGGAGTCAACATGCACACACAGTCCCACTCAGTCAAGTTTAGTCTAAGGACCTCGAAGAGGGGGCAAAAAAAAAAAAAAAAAAAAAATACATTGTCCGTTTAGAAAATAAATGTTTCCATCCTCAGTCCAAACTTCCAACTACTACATAAATCAATAGGCCAACCTGTGAATACCTATCCAAATTTATGCTAGCTTCTAACTTATCTTATTGTTTTGAATTTCTACCACTCTGACCCTTGCATTTTTAAAGATTTAAAAATGACAATATCTTAAAAAAATAAAAATAAAAGCATTGCAAATAGGTTTATTAGGAAACACTGGCTCTTCTAGTTCAAATGTCAGTACTAGTAGCTTTCAACATCACTGAAATAAACCCTCTACACACAAGGCAGGGAGCTTTCCAACCTCGTACATTTAATTCATGGCTGATATAAACTGTCTACCTTTTTTTTCCCCATGCCTGGTGCTCTCTTGTAAAGGCGCTTAACTTTCTAGCATTTTCCCTGGTAGCTGGCATAGGGATGCAGTCAGCCTTATTAAAGGCTTTATTTGAGGATCTGTCCTTTTCACCGATGCTGGACCAGGTGAAGGGATTTTATGGGTCCACTTTAAAGGAAAAAAAAATAAAATAAAAATTATCTTTCATACCTGCTTAGCATTACTGCCCTCAAGTGGTCAAATAAGTTATATGCAGCTTACCTTGCAAAGTTACTGTATTCATAATAATAAAACTATTGAAATCACAATGGAGAAATTCACCTCTGCATCTTAACCCGTCCCCTTGGGGAGCAGTGGGCTGCCACTGTGCAGCGCCTGGGGAGCAATTGAGGTTTAAGGGTCTTGCTCAGGGAGCCAGAGTGCGGGCTGTGGGGATTGAACCGGGTAATTGCAACCTTTTAGACTGCAAGTGCAATGCTCTAATCAGTAGGCCACCACTCCCACAATTATTCATCCTGTATAATTGGAAATCATAATTCTGCATTTAAACTAAATTACCTTCCAGATAAAACCCAAGGACCATTGTTGCTGTTACAAATCTTTATTTGATACATAATAAATAAATAAAACCTGCAGATAGGAATTTCCATTAATATTCTTCTGCTTCATCCTCTTCTGTCATGCCATCAGTCCCCACCTCCTCGTAATCCTTCTCCAGAGCCGCCATGTCCTCCCTGGCCTCAGAGAACTCGCCCTCCTCCATTCCCTCACCCACATACCAGTGCACGAATGCACGCTTGGCATACATCAGGTCGAACTTGTGATCCAGCCGAGCCCAGGCCTCCGCGATGGCGGTGGTGTTGCTCAGCATGCACACCGCCCTCTGCACCTTGGCCAGGTCACCACCAGGAACCACAGTGGGTGGCTGGTAGTTGATGCCAACCTTGAAACCAGTGGGACACCAGTCCACAAACTGGATGGAGCGCTTGGTTTTGATGGTGGCGATGGCAGCGTTGACATCTTTGGGTACCACATCACCACGGTACAGAAGGCAGCAGGCCATGTACTTGCCGTGGCGAGGGTCACATTTCACCATCTGATTGGCCGGCTCAAAGCAAGCATTTGTGATCTCAGCTACAGAGAGCTGCTCGTGGTACGCCTTCTCTGCAGAGATCACAGGGGCGTAGGTGGCCAGAGGGAAGTGGATACGGGGGTAGGGCACCAAATTGGTCTGGAACTCAGTCAGATCAACATTCAGGGCACCATCGAAACGCAGAGATGCAGTGATGGAGGACACAATCTGGCCTATTAATCTGTTCAGGTTGGTGTAGGTGGGGCGCTCGATGTCGAGGTTTCTGCGGCAGATATCGTAGATGGCCTCATTGTCCACCATGAAGGCACAGTCGGAGTGCTCCAGGGTGGTGTGGGTGGTCAGGATGGAGTTGTAGGGCTCCACAACAGCAGTGGACACCTGGGGAGCTGGGTAGATGGAGAACTCCAGCTTAGACTTCTTGCCATAGTCCACAGAGAGCCGCTCCATCAGCAGGGAGGTGAAACCAGAACCAGTTCCTCCACCGAAGCTGTGGAACACCAGGAAGCCCTGCAGGCCTGTGCACTGGTCAGCCTGGAGACAGAGAGGGAAACCAAGATCAATTGGTGACCCACTTGACGATTCAGAGAAAAATTACAAAATGAACAGCATTGAGTTTATTCACCAGTTTACGGATCCTGTCCAGAACCAGGTCAATGACCTGTTTGCCGATGGTGTAGTGTCCACGGGCGTAGTTATTGGCAGCATCTTCCTTCCCAGTGATCAGCTGCTCAGGGTGGAACAGCTGCCGGTAGGTCCCACTGCGAACCTCATCTGTAGAGAGGTTAACATTTTTATCTTATGACCCGTCAACTGTAACTTCGTCAACTTTAAGATCAACTGCAATAGCTCACCAATGACAGAGGGCTCCAAGTCAACAAAAACAGCTCTGGGGACGTGCTTCCCAGCTCCAGTCTCACTGAAGAAGGTGTTGAAGGAATCATCTCCTCCTCCGATGGTCTTGTCACTGGGCATCTGCCCGTCCGGCTGGATGCCATGCTCCAGGCAGTAGAGCTCCCAGCAGGCATTGCCCATCTGGACCCCAGCCTGACCGACATGCACAGAGATGCACTCACGCTGCAAACATAGAAAGAAAATGTTTCGTTGAAGCTAAAAACTCAGACTTATCCTCATTTCAAGTTTATTTGTCACATTGTCTGCATTGCTCCTCACTTTCGATAAAAAGAAAAAAAAAATCCCATGAAACCCAAAACAGGAACCTAACCTAACTGTACACTCAAAAACAACAAAAGTGGTTTAAAGCTGCTTTTTAATTGGGTGGCAGGACAAAACATGTAGTGGATTAAATGATTCAATACAAAAGTTGAGCTACCAGTTCAACCATGAAGAGAGTTCAAAGCCTTTGTTCAAAAAGGCAGAGACTGGTTTTAGCAGAGGTCCATGTGGCCTCTTCTAATAGGTGCTGAAACACAGGAATGCATCACACACTGCTAGTCAGGGGAAAAAGGCCAAGGAACAGCCAGAGATACCCTGACTCAACCCCAATATGGGCTAAGGTCTGCCAACTTCAGTTCTTAATATCCTGCCTTCCTTAGGCTTGTTAAAATACACCAACAGTTAACAGCTTTAGCTTCAAGTACCAAAAGTTCACTTCTGGTGTCAACCAGTTGGAGCTCTAGAGTCATGCTAGACTCAAGTGACTCAAAGTAGCAGAAAACACAACTACTTCAGCTGAACAACAACGCTACAGTTACAAACTTACCATGTTTACAAGAAGTTAAGTGATAGGAAGAGGTAATTGACAAAAACTTTTTTTATCAAACAGTAGTTTACTCCCACAGCAAGATTGTGTGGCATCTGTTGCAAAAGGAAACTGGCTAGGTGGTGATATTTTTACCAAATCTCTGCAAAGACTGGGTTTTTTCTCATTGGTGAGATGTCACTTGACACTGCTTCTTACTGGTTAGATTCAGACGATCCTGGGTCCAGGTTCAGATTGAGTGATTTGGAACACCTGAGACAAACGAGAGTGATCACAATTGGATGGGTGTGCAATGTTGAAATTAAAACAGTTGTAAGAGTAGGTAAAAAACAAAATTGTGGGAGTAAAGGAGTTATTGTAGGAATACCTTTAAATGTACATATGAATAATTTAATTGAGAATCTGAATCAAAGAAATAGAGAAGTTAAAGGAGCAGGAAGATTTACAAAAGGAAACCATGTGGGCGGAGTTTGAAACAAAAGGAGTGCCAAAGGAGGTTTTCTTTGGCTTGATAAGGTTTAGTGTTCAGGAGTTTGTACCTAAACCAGTGAGATGTTTCAACTGTCAGGAATTGTGACATGTTGCTAAAATGTGTCAATGGAAAAGGAGATGTGCCCGATGTTCTGGAGATCATGAATATGGAAAACAGGACTTTTCCAAAATGCTGTAGCTGTGGAGGAGAGCTTTTTTTTGGGAATGTGAAGTGACGAAGCAGCAAATAGTTGTGCAGAAATCAAAAATTGTGCTGAAAGTAACATATGCAGAAGCATGTACAATGATTGAAAAAGAAACAGAACGGAAAATCTGTGGTAGAGGAGAAACAAGTAATCCAAAAGGTTTTGGAAATGGTTGAAAAGAAAATAGAGGAAGAAAAGAAGAATTGAAGAAGATGGTGACATTTATTGCAGGAGTAATAAATTCAACATCAGATGGGAAATCTAAGGGAGAATGGATTCAGATTATTGTGAAGGCAGCATGTCGTAGTTTAGATATGAAGAATGTCCGGTGGGAAGATGTAAGGGGAGAGTTATGCAATCAAGCAAGTCAAGAAGGATAATGTACATTTTTATCACAGTTTTAATCTTAGTGGAATGCAAGGAGTCTTTTGTCAAATAGTCAAGATTTTAAGCTGTTTATATATGTACAGGTAGAACTTTTTTTATTCTTTGTATTCAAGAAACATGGTTAAAACCATTTTTGGTGTTTAGAATGTATGGATATATTGCAGTTAGATTTGATAGAAAAGAAGGGAATGAAGGTGGATGTCTTTCTCTGAATATACCATGTAAAATAATTGAAAAGAAAGGGGATTTAACAATACTTATTCTCTTTCCTCATTACCTTCACTATCAGTTCCTTCTGTACTTTCCTCACTTCTCGTTTTGCTCTTTCTTTCACTTGCTTTCTGTTCTTTTCTACCCTTCCCCACCTTTTCCCAGTCTTTCTCCTCATGTTGACCATACATCTCTTCCTTTTCACTACCATCCAAGCTATTCCAATAACTTTTTTATAATTCCATCGATGTCATATTCAAACATGAACCCTACTTAACACCTAACAAAAGTTCTAATTAAACTTTCCGTTCTTCTGTGATTTTTAATGCCGGTTGGCAAACAACTTAAAGGTGCATTCCCATCACCTACTGGAAAGGAGTGTGACATGAACGTCACTCTCAAAGCAAAAACAGTGGGGTGGGACCCTCACACCCAATCAGATAAATTACTCTGTCTTGAAAATGTAAATATGGCATGATAGCTTTTCCTCCTAGAGTCTTTCGGGGACAACACCATGAGATCTATTTTAATTTTCACCCTGTCAAGACAAACTTTGCGTTCTCTCACAACTGCTCAGACGTGACCGCTCTCGTTTGTCTCAGGTGTTCCAAATCACACAATCCAAACCTGGAACCAGCACCGTCTAAATCTAACCAATAATAAGGAGTGTCACATGACATTTAACCAATGAGCTCAAACCCAGCCATTGCGGCGATTTGGCATAAATATCACCACCTAACCTCTCTTGTAGGCAGTTCATCAGTTTCCTCTTGCAGCAGATGCCAAACAGTCTCACCGTAGGAGAAAAACTACTGTTTGATTTAAAAAAAAAAAAAAGCTTTAGTCAATTTTCTCTTCTTATACCTTAATTTCTTGTAAACATGGTGAGTTTGTAACAGTAGTGTCATTGTCCAGTTAGATTAATTGTTTCCTGCTGTTTTGAATATTTTCCGTTCAGTGTGAAAGTTCTGTTGACAGCAGAAGTTAAGCTTTGGTACTTAAAGATTAAGCTGTTACCTGCTGTTCTTGTGTGTTGATTAATGAGCCTAAGGAAGGCAGGATATTAATAACTGAAGTTGGTAGGCCTCAGCCATTATTCATGTAGAGTCAGTGTCTCTGGCTCTTTGACCTATTTCATATTGACTAGTGTGTGACGCATTTGTGTCAGTGCCTTTTTTTTTTTAAAAACATAACACCTTGAAATGAGGATAGGTCAGAGCTTTCAGCTATAACAACTGAGTTGTTTTATTGTCTTTGCAGCGTGAGTGCGTCTCTGTGCATGTTGGTCAGGCTGGGGTCCAGATGGGCAATGCCTGCTGGGAGCTCTACTGCCTGGAGCATGGCATCCAGCCGGACGGGCAGATGCCCAGCAGTAAGAACACCGGAGGAGGAGATGATTCCTTCAACACCTTCTTCAGTGAGACTGGAGCTGGGAAGCACAGCCCCAGAGCTGTTTTTGTTGACTTGGAGCCTTCTGTCATTGGTGAGCTATTGCAGTTGATGTTAAAGTTGACAAAGTTACAATTGACAAAGTTACAATTGACGAAGTTACAGTTGACGGGTCATAAGATTAACCTCTCTACAGATGAAGTTCGCAGTGGGACCTACCGGCAGCTGTTCCACCCTGAGCAGCTGATCACGGGGAAGGAAGATGCTGCCAATAACTACGCCCGTGGACACTACACCATCGGCAAAGAGGTCGTCGACCTGGTTCTGGACAGGATCCGTAAACTGGTGAATAAACTCAATGCTGTTCATTTTGTAATTTTCCTCTGAAGTGGGTCACCAATTGATCTTTGTTTCCCTCTTTGTCCTCAGGCTGACCAGTGCACAGGCCTGCAGGGCTTCTTGATTTTTCACAGCTTCGGTGGAGGAACTGGTTCTGGTTTCACCTCCCTGCTGATGGAGCGGCTCTCTGTGGACTACGGCAAGAAGTCTAAGCTGGAGTTCTCCATCTACCCAGCTCCCCAGGTGTCCACTGCTGTTGTGGAGCCCTACAACTCCATCCTGACCACCCACACCACCCTGGAGCACTCCGACTGCAATTTCATGGTGGACAATGAGGCCATCTATGATATCTGCTGCAGAAATCTTGACATTGGGCGCCCCACCTACACCAACCTAAACAGGCTGATCAGCCAGATTGTGTCCTCCATCACTGCATCTCTGCGTTTCGATGGTGCCCTGAATGTTGATCTGACTGAGTTCCAGACCAACTTGGTGCCATACCCCCGTATCCACTTCCCTCTGGCCACCTACGCCCCTGTGATCTCTGCAGAGAAGGCGTACCACGAGCAGCTCTCTGTAGCTGAGATCACAAACGCTTGCTTTGAGCCGGCCAATCAGTTGGTGAAATGTGACCCTCGCCACGGCAAGTACATGGCTTGCTGCCTTCTGTACCGTGGTGATGTGGTACCCAAAGATGTCAACGCCGCCATCGCCACCATCAAAACCAAGCGCTCCATCCAGTTTGTGGACTGGTGTCCCACTGGTTTCAAGGTTGGCATCAACTACCAGCCACCCACTGTGGTTCCTGGTGGCGACCTGGCCAAGGTGCAGAGGGCGGTGTGCATGCTGAGCAACACCACCGCCATCGCGGAGGCCTGGGCTCGGCTGGATCACAAGTTCGACCTGATGTATGCCAAGCGTGCATTCGTGCACTGGTATGTGGGTGAGGGAATGGAGGAGGGTGAGTTCTCAGAGGCCAGGGAGGACATGGCGGCTCTGGAGAAGGATTACGAGGAGGTGGGGGCTGATAGCATGGCAGAAGAGGATGAAGGAGAAGAATATTAATGGAAATTCTTATCTGCAGTTTTTTTTTAAATCTATCAAATAAAGATTTGTGACAGCAAAAATGGTCCTTGGGGGTTTTTGTTATCTGTAAGGTAATTCTGTTTAAAAGTATTTCAAAGCAACATTATGATTCACTTATATGGGATGAATACAGTAAGTTGCATATAACTTATTTGACCACTTGAGGGCAGTAATGCAAAGCAGGTGTGAAGCAAAGAATTTAAAACTTTATACACTTTATGTAAAACCATGGACGTAGTACTGCTCTGATCACACTGAAATGGAAAAATTTCCCCAGACGTTTAGCCTAATGACCTCTTGATAGAGTTTGTCTTTGAACATATTGGGATTATTGGACTACATCTGAAGAAACCTAAAATCCCATGAGGAAAAGGTGGTCATACTTTTGCAATATAGATGGATTTTATTTTTTTTGGACATTTTAACACTTTGACATGTGCTCTGTGGAGCACAATACTTGATGTTGAGCATGAGACATTAACCAAATACAACCACCTATGGAAATCTCGTGTTAAACGGCATCTAACTCTCCAACAGCTTCATTCAACACTCAATGAGGTCGACGTTGACAGTACTGGATAAAGCACTGGGATTTCTCTATGACACAAAGGAACATTTTAGACTTCATGCATCTTTCATGGGTTTTACTGTTACTTCCAGGCGTTCTGAATGGACTTGGGTTGACCATTTTAGGCAGATGAATTTTACGCTATATCCTTCCGGTCTTGATTTCTGGATGGAATCCTTAATCACTTGTTAGACTTTGACCTGATCTCCCTGATCTGGGTTTTCAGGTCCTCAGTCAAAAGGATTTTGAACTCTAGGTACTGAGAGGTCTTCTTTGCAGGCAGAATAATTGGTGTTGCAAGGCCCATATGTCTTCTGTCTTGAAGCCATAGGTCGGTGATGGCTAAAGCATGGTGCAAATGGTTCACTTGGTGCGGCTTGACATTTGTAGAACCTGAGCATGTGATCACACATGTCCACCCCTCCCACATGGCTGTGGTATTCTACAACTGCAGGCCTTGTGACTTGCTTTTGTTTTTGATAACGCACCATGTTATAAAGCGCACATCACAGACTGGTTTCTTGAACATAGTTTACCGTACTCCAGTGGCCTTGACTGTCACCAGATCTCAACCCAATACAGCACCTTTGGGATGTGGTGGAATGGGAGATTCACATCATGGATGTCCAGCCGACAAATCTGCAGCATTCGCGTGATGCTATTATGTCAATATGGACCAAACTCTGAGGAATTTTTCCAGTACCTTGTTGAATCTATGCCACGAAGGATTAAGTCAGTTCTGAAGGCAAAAAGGGGGTCGAACCCGGTACTACCAAGGTGTACCTAATTAAGTGGCCAGTGAATGTAGACCTTCCAGAAGAAGAGAGAATGGCTCAAGCAGGAGAGGATGATCCACATGAGTAAGATGAATTTGACCTAGGCGCAGAGTCAGAGGAAGTTGAGGAAGACACAGGCTCAATCCGAATAAGTTTAATTTAGCTCCTGCTCCTTGACCTTTCATGGGCTCATGTGGAGCATTGGACTGCTGTGCCGAATTCAGACAGCCTTTAACTCCGATGTCATTACATGACAAACGCACATGGATGATACAAGTCAAATCTGGGAGAAAATTAACTACAAAATGTACGATCTCTTCTTTCTGGTCATTTTTATTGATTTCCATGAGGTGGGCTGTGCTAATATGCAAAGGATTATGGGATACCTTATAGCTCCTTAGCACGGGTAAGGTACTTTGCGAGGTTCCTAGGCAAAACTAGCCACGGGAGGAAGCAAACAGGCTCCTTTTCCTACCTTCTTACTTACAGACTCAACTAGTCAGACAACACTTCCACTTTGGCTAAGGAGTCCTTGCTCAATAGGGGTATTTGGATTGACCCACAGAGCCAGCTGAAGTGTGATATTGTCCATTAAGGTCCAAAACCAACACATAGGCTTTTAAATCAAAGCTATTCTTGAAATGACTAAACAACACGTGTTCACAACTTGATGTGTTTTAATGCAACCCATTGCCACGCATGGCAATGAGCCCTATGATACTGGTTCCACATGGTCCAAACATGTTGACACCAAATTCTGACCCTACCATCCGAATGTCGCAACAGAAATTGAAACTCATCAAACCAGGCAATGTTTTTCCAATCTTCTATTGTCCAATTTTGGTGAGCCTGTGCTAACAGTAGCCTCAGCGTCCTGTTCTTAGCTGACAGGAGTGGCAGCTGGTGTGGTCTTCTGCTGCTGTAGCCCATCCGACTCAAGGTTCGACGTGTTGTGCATTCAGAGATGCTTTTCTGCACACCTTGATTGTAACGAGTGGTTACTTGAGTTACTGTTGCCTTCCTATCAGCTCGAACCAGTGTGAGCATTCTCCTATGACATCAACAAGGCATTTGTGACCCACAGAACTGCCGCTCACTGGATATTCTCTCTCCTTATTTCTCTGTAAACCTTAGAGATGGTTGCGCGTGAAAATCCCAGTAGGATAAACCACTGAAAGAGAAAACTAAATATGGTTCAAACTACAGCGCAGACAAGGTACATATGTGTGTTGATTGTGAATGAAATAAAAGTACTGCGGTTTTCCATTAATCAACTCACGACTTTGTTGGTGTCCCCCTGAGCACTTGGTGCGTGGCACTGTGCAGAGGGTTTATTTCAGTGTTGAAAGCATGCGACACTCATAATTTAAACTCTTTAATGACTTCTCTGTATTGCGTGTGTTGTAAACTACTCAGTTCTTCCAACAGGTATGCAAACATTTCAAAATCCCACAAGTTCTGTGGTGGACAGAAGCTGAAAGCTCCCAAGCACAAAATACAGCAACTTTCTCTCGTCCAGTTTGCCTTCCTGTTGTCTGCTGCAGCTTCTTTTCTCCATAGAAGTCAATGTCACTCTGAGCTCACTCCCCAGGTATTATTACTCCTGTTTCCTAACATTTTAGCGTTTAGTGTAACAACCTCCTTTGATCAAAACTTTAACCAGTCAGGGAAATGTGGCAAATACATTTTTATATGTGCAGTGGGACGTTAAAGATTTTTCAATATGAATTTTCTTTATGTATGCAAATGTTCCTGCATACATCAATTTTTTGAGTTTGGTTTGATAAAGGAAGGGGTGAGAAAATGACTCTAGTGTTGTCACCTACTTTGTGTCTTTCACAAATGATCTAAAACTGAATATTCCCTGGAAATAACATATTATAAGATATTCTAAGTATATGTTGTGTGTTGCATCTATCCTGAGTCAGAAGATAAGAGTTGAGTACCTTGAAAACATCAGTAAGAGTTTTTATTATCAGTATTTACCACATATTAATATATATGGGAATAAAAATGGCAACCACTTAATTGACCTTTAGATTTTTATGCATTTTTCCATGTATTAACCTATTTGCCACCACTGAAAGAAAAAAAAAAAAACATACAGATTTTAGGACACAAAACCCAGACATAGTAAACATTTTCCACTATTTCTCTTGTTTCTTTACTGATGCAAAGAGAAGAACTTTCAGATCTTCTCTATTACTTTAATGACTAACTGAATAAAGCAGAAAGTGCTAAAATGATGCTTTTCCTCAAGACTTCTCATGTTCAGGTGCAAGGTTGGCGGCGTAAATAAAATAAGCAAGTATAGGGACTTTTCCACACAAAGAAAAAACCTTTGTTGCCTCTTAAATTGTGTTTTTCCCTGTAGCTCCTTCTCATTCTTCATTAAAATTTCTTTGCAGACATTGTCTTAATGTCTCAAATTGATTAGTAGTTTAATATAAAAGCAATTTTATTATTTTTTAATTCATTTCCCGTATTCCATCAAGATCTAAACACAAGATCAGCATAAGACAGAATCAGATATATTAACCGAGTTTGTGCACAGAGACAAGGAATGTTGACTGCAGTTCCACTTTGCTTTCAATTAAGACATTTTAAATATGAATATATGAACAGAATTGTTAGGAAATAAAGTTTAGTTTTGTTGTAACCTGGCCAGCCAGATTGATAATGTGTAACACTCTAGTTCTGCACATTATCAATCTGGGACTGCTTCCATCAAATCCGTTTGGGGAAAGGAGGGACATTCAGCAGAACTCTCTAAGCTGATTGGGCAAAACGACACCTAGTGTCCGCCTACCAAAGGTTTGTTATAGTCAATCACGGTAACAAATTAAAAGCAAATACGCAGCAGGCATCATGAGAAACCACACGGTAAGCTTGTCAAGGCACTTCTTGCTGTTCTTCTATCAAAGATGAAATTGTGGATTCTTATAAAACAGATGTAATAGCAGCGACTGCGTCCTCCTGCGCTGCCATATTTATGTCGGTTCAGCTGTGAGCTCAACCGCTCTTGCTTTCGTCGCACCGGTATGTCCCGCCTTAAACCTCAACCCTGCAACGTGATTGGCCCGAATTGTTTTTGGTTCAGACACAAACGGTCGAAGCCAAAGCGGTACAAGGTAGATTCTGGTGTGTTTGTGAACGCAGAAATAACGTGAGAATTCATCTTGCAGGCAAGGCTATTAAATCTGTTCTGCAATGCATTGCTTTAAAAAAGTGGAAGACAAATGTAAGGAATTTCTTTAAAAGTTAAGTTTGTGCCTTTTTATCATCTGTAGAGTAAAGTCACTGCTTCAGGGGGCCGATCAGCATCTTTTAAGCAGGAGCCACTTTTTATGTTTGGGCCCCTGGCCCCACTGGGACTCACTGCTATCAGAGAAAATCTCACACACAGTTCAGGCTCTTCAGTCTTTACTCCTGTGCCTCGATCAGAGGTAGTAGTCCTCCTCCTCGATGTCTCCGTGGATGTCCTGGAAGCCCAGGGCCTGGATGTCATGGGTGATGTCACAGATGCGCCGGTTAAACTCCTGAGACCCTGTTGCTAGAGAGCCGTTGTCGTACCTGCTGAGAGAAGAACAGGTGCTGATGTGCTGATAGGATGGCTTTGGTTTTTCTACAATAGCCCCTTTTCCATCGCCACTCAAAAGCCCGTGGCCCAGTAGCGTTTTAATAGGCTACACATTTACCCGACGAATTTCACTTTTCTTGGGGCTTTGGTCCCTCAAGCGACCCAGTACTTTGCTCTGCTTTACTGGGGCTTGTTCAGGGGACGGGGTTGCGTGGAGCAAGAAAAACTGTCCGCCATAAGGGAAACAGTAAGGAGTTGACTATTACAAACCTATCGATTTTCTAACCTTAATTTAGCCACAATTTTTTTTTTTTTTAAGTTTTACATTTTTTTAGGTGAGAAAGTACACCTCCAAACTTAATCTGTGGAGTTAGTTCATCAGAATTGTGAGCCAATTTTAATTCTGCTTGGACTTGTTGGGAGTGGCATCGACCCACTTAGATGCTGGCCTCGCCTCGCCAGTGTTAACCCCCCTGCTGCAGAGTGTTGTCAGCAAGACCGTCTGTAATTTTCCGCAGACTGGATCTGTTTGTCGCGGCTGAGGAGTCACTTTACACGTCCAGTAGTAGAATAGAGTGGAGTCCAACAGTGAGAAATAGTGCGGAGGGGGGGTGGGGGGGTGTGTGTGTGTAAAAGGGGCTAAGGGGATGTAACACCAACAGTTGTGTGTTGTCCAGTTTCTCCAGAGTCCGATTGAATGGAAGGATCATAGACATTATATGCATAGACGCCCCATGAACTGGCGCAGCCTATTGGCTGGCGTTTCATCGTGGCCGCCATCTTGGATGGGTCTCTCATGTGACCCCAGTGCATTTATTTGTACTGAGGAAGCTGTTTGTCCTGCTAAAATAAATCATAACCCCTGAATTTTTACCTGATTTTCACACAGTTTGGTTTGTTACAAACAACAGAGATGTGGTTATGATACAGGAAGCTGTTACACATAAAAAACATGTTTTATTGCTGAAATACGTTGTTTAAACATAATGTATGGTCTTTAACAGACCATACATTATTGACGCCTTGGACGCCTCATATGTGCTCCAGCACATATGAGGCTTCCACATATATAATGTCTAGAGGCAGGATATGGATACAACTTCCCTGCATTTGTCTGTTTGACCACTGTCTTCCTGCCACCCAGTGAACCGGAGTGGTACTGCAGTGGTACTCACAACGTCCCATGCATCGTTGGGGGCTGTTTTACATAAATGGCCCCTAGCAGATGGAAACAAGAAAACCCAAAAGACCCAGACTTAGATTTACCCCGGGAAACCTAAGCCTGGCCTTTAAATCCTGTGCTTTTAATGGAAACGGGGCTTATGTTTAGTATGGATTATCAAACTCCAGTCCAAGTTTTAGGTGCATCACCGCCTTAACAAACCTAATGCGTCGACTGTGAAGGTCTTTATATGCCCTTTTGTTATTAAGAATGTTTTTTGTGTGTCCTATGTCATTTTATATTCTAATATTTAGGAGAAAACTAATTTTGGATCTTCATTTATTAACTCATAATCATTAAAATTAACAGAAGTCAGTCCCTAGAAAAAGTCCTACATATCGCTAGCCACCTGTGCAACCCGTCTTTCAGAATAAGTCCCATCTTTGCTTCCATTTTCACGTACCCTCTCATGGCTGTAGCTGAGGTGTTACTCATGCTGCGTTTAATACGTCCAAAGCTGTCGGTTAAAATCCCGCCCTCTCGGATCCCAATACTTTCAAGGAAAGTCTCAAATGCCCCGACATCTTTGTCTGGGATGAACGGTCGCATGCCTGGAAAACAAAGGATGCAGGATCATTAATCCCTCCAAATCAAAACAGTCGCTGTTTTTCAGCCTTGGTTCACGCCAGTGGCAGCGATAATGACTTTTATTTGACAGAAAAACAAAATGGCACTTTGAAAATGTTCATTTGAAAACATTCTGCACTCAACGCCTAATAACTTCAACTAAAACAAGTGAGGCCTTTTCTCTACATTGTTAAGGATATATCTTAAAATTAGACCAGGGTTTTCCACAAATCCAAACCTGTAAAGGAATGAGCAACATTAGATTTTACAATTCAGCGGTACCCATTTAAAGTTTCATTGATTCATGTTTCCAATCGGATTTTTCTCTAAAGTAAACTGTTCCACAGTCACCCCCGGCTCAAGCTGTTTCCCTCCGCCGGCGATGACATATTGGTTTAACAAGCTAATCTGATGAACTTTATGTTGTAATAATCTATTTTGTAAGTTTCTTTTGAGTTTTAGAGCAAGAACAATACAGGTGAAAGTCCCTGATGATTCTCTCCTAGCATCAGATAGTAGATGTGCCTCTTTACTTATCCTGTTAGATCTTCAGTTGATCCCAGTATTATTTAAAGGATGCATTAACATGCTGTAAGGACCAAGGGAAAAGTACTAGGCTGGTTTAGCTCACATTTATCTGACAGTTTTCTTTTTCATGTCAGTGATAAAACTAGACCCCAGCCACTCGTCTAGTAGCTGCACCAAGTGACCTCCTCCTTAAACAAGGTCAACATCAACAATGCTGCAGGTCCAGACATGGTGTCAGGCTGGAAGCTAAAATCATGTGCTGACAGACTAGCAGGGGCCTTTCTGGACATCTTCAACCTATCTCTGCAGCTATCACCGGTCCCCTCCTGCCTGAAGTACTCAATTATCATTGTCGTCGCCGTCATCATTACGTCCGTTCCCCAAGAAACCAACCATCATCTGCCTCAAAAAAATACTTTCACCATGGTAACTCTTGTTGACAAAAAGATTCTTGATTCTAAATCGTCAATCATACCAGAATTAATTATGGAGTGCCACAGGGCTCTGTGCTAGGGGCAATGCTCTTTAAAAACACACACACACACACACACTGTATATTCTTTAATTATTATTATTTGAGAAATCTATATTTTTATGTTGGTGATACTCAGCTATGATAATCTATCGGAGTTTCAGGACGTCTCTTGCCCACAGCACTCTTTGAGTCAACATGCAGATTTTTGCTCTATAGAAATCTAACAAGGACATTAATATGTTACCTTTGCAGTTTATATATAACAGGATATAATTCACCCCACTGCGGCTTTTCCACAAACACACTACCAGTAGCAGGTTGTGGTAATAAGTCAGACAATAGACAATAAGTCCGTCGCCATCTCTCACCCAGCAGCAGGAATTTGCGGTTGTCTCCATATAGTTGCAGCAACTCTGAGCAGAAGTGGTCGATGTTTGAACCCAGCCTGTATTCTCTCAGCAGCACTGCAAACTGCTGCAGCTCCAGTGGATTTAGCTTGCTGGTCAGCTGCATGTAGACACAAAGACAGAAGCAATGTTGCACTGGGACTAAGGTCAGAGCGTTTATTTACTACGCAGTTTCTGTTCCTGGAGTCTGTCTTTTATCACCTTTCTTTGAAAACAACACAAAGTTTACCTTGTAATATGATGAAACTTATCGGAGCCAAATAAGTTCTGACTTGCTTTACTTTGTGCTTGTGAAGATGGCGAACGTTGTTCCCACTCACTGTAATCATGTACTCCTGCATCAGCAGCAGGGCGGGGTTGCTGTCTGCCCCATCACTGGTTGATGCCAGGCTGCGATGGGAGTCCTGCAGCGAGACCGACGAGCTCTCGCTGTACGTCTCGCTGTAGTAGACCTCAAAGGCCTCCTGGGAGCCGTCGCTTAAAGAGAAGGAAGGAGCCCTTCAGTTAGTGCCTGTTGTTGTGTTTCAGGGTATTTCTGAGCTGATTGCTGCAATATAATAAAATCTCTGTAAAACCCACTAAAATACAGAAAGTAGTAGTATCTGTAATCATGTTACTTACAACGAGCTGCAGCAGCTAAACTCTGGATCATAACTGTAGGACATGTCGGTCAGGCAGCTGTCACCTGCACAGAGACACAGCAATCAACACTACCAGTATTTTGCTATAAAATGTCACTACCTAATAACATATACTTAAATTAAGGCTCTTTGTTCTTCTCTGATTCTAGAAAAGCTAAAACATATAGCGTGTAAGAGATAACGCAACACTTTGCAGAAGTAAGAAAGTATATTTTATCAAACAATTAATTTACAAATTCATTTTTTTCAAACAAAGCCTTTTAAGGTTTAAACAAAGCCATTTAACACTAAGCATTTAAATGCAAGAACAAAAACAAAACCCTTGTTCTTGTAAGTGGACCTTCAACAAAAAACTGCACAAGAAAAGGTGAATTAGACATTTTTCCCTGGATGTAATTGAATTATGGCTCTTTTTTTCTGCAAACACCTCTTAATGCCACATATCTGTAGCATATTTCAACAAATCTCCCTCGGCAAGGACTTTGTAAATAAGATAGTTGAGCAAACTCTGTTTTGCAGGGACCAAAGATGGGCAATCCTTTATTAAAACCCCTACAGTATTTGTTGGTGTTTTTAGTGTCAGTCATGAAATATTACAAGCCTTCATTTCTTGTAATTTAGATGATGGGTTATGGTTAATAAAACCCAAAAGTTAGTGTCTTGGATACTATATAACACAAATTTAAACAAACATTTTTAATGTTTAAATGCTATGTAATAGCCATAGTATGGTCATGTGACAGATGTCCACAAGACAGCCAACGACGCCCTCCACAAGGATGGGAGCACACAGCTTCAGCTGCTTCAGCTGCTTTAGCTAGAAACCACTGATCAGGCCCAAAATCTGGGAGTTGTGATGGACTCAGACCTGAACCTCCATCTAAAGACAATTACAAAGTGGACCTTCTAGAACCTGGAGAACATTTCCAGGTTTAAAGGACTGATGTCTCAGCAGGATCTGCAAAAATTAATCCATGTTTATTTTAGTAGAACTGATCACTGCAACAGTGTTTTCACAGGTCTGCCTAAAAAGTGGATCAGAACGCTGCAGCTGATCCAGAACGCTGCTGCCCGCGTCCTCACTAAGACTAAGAACGTAGAGAACATGGACCCGGTTCTGAAGTCCTCACTAAGACTAAGAAGGTAGAGAACATGGACCCGGTTCTGAAGTCCTCACTAAGACTAAGAACGTAGAGAACATGGACCCGGTTCTGAAGTCCTCACTAAGACTAAGAAGGTAGAGAACATGGACCCGGTTCTGAAGTCCTCACTAAGACTAAGAAGGTAGAGAACATGGACCCGGTTCTGAAGTCCTTCCACTAAGACAAAGAACGTAGAGAACATGGACCCGGTTCTGAAGTCCTTCCACTAAGACTAAGAACGTAGAGAACATGGACCTGGTTCTGAAGTCCTCACTAAGACTAAGAACGTAGAGAACATGGACCCGGTTCTGAAGTCCTCACTAAGACTAAGAACGTAGAGAACATGGACCCGGTTCTGAAGTCCTCACTAAGACTAAGAACGTAGAGAACATGGACCCGGTTCTGAAGTCCTTCCACTAAGACTAAGAACGTAGAGAACATGGACCCGGTTCTGAAGTCCTCACTAAGACTAAGAACGTAGAGAACATGGACCCGGTTCTGAAGTCCTTCCAGTAAGACTAAGAACGTAGAGAACATGGACCCGGTTCTGAAGTCCTTCCACTAAGACTAAGAACGTAGAGAACATGGACCCGGTTCTGAAGTCCTTCCATGGTTCCCTGGATCTCAGAGAATAGACTTTAAAATCCTTCTGTTAGTCTATAAATCCCTGAATTAGCACCTAAATACATCACAGACTTGTTATCAGGGCATCAACCCTCCAGACCACTCAGGTCTTCTGGCTCCAGCCTGCTCTGCAGAACCAGAACCAGAACCAGACATGGAGAAGGAGCATTTAGTTCCTATGCTCCACTGATCTGGAACAAACTTCCAGAAAACTGTAAAAGTGCTGAAAGCCTGAGTTCCTTTAAATCTAGATTAAAAACACATTTGTTTAGGATTTTAACTGTTCTAGTTAAACTGTTTTACTAAAACATCATTAGTTTCGCTTTGTAGTCCAAATGTTTTTTAAATCAATATATTTGCTTTTAGTTCCCGTTTACCATATTTATTTTGTTTCAGTTTTTCTACATTTTATTCCAACATGCTTTTATTCAGTTTTTATATGTTTTAAGCATGTAAAGCGCTTTACATTGTCCCTGTACTGAAATGTGTTATACAAATAAATGTGACTTGCCTGTTTCTCTGCCTTCATAAGCCTGCCACTGACAAATAGAAATCTCAAGATTATTAAATGTTTGCCTGTAGATACCCGGTGCTCTTTGCCTGCCTACCACCCTGATCACAACCCATTTTACGTCTTCTGGACTTCCCTGGCTTCTGATCTCTGGATCATGGCCGAGATTCTGCCCCACGGCCAACCCCCCTCGCCTAACCCTTGGATGTGTCTGCCCTGTCCAGCCTTTATGGGTGCATGCCTGTCTTATGGATAAAGATCTAGCTTTTGAGGTTCAGTCTGATTTGGCCACAGATCTTAAAGCCAGATCAGCCGCAAACGAGCCAAGGCTGCAGCTGGTTGCTGGATTCCCTGAAGAACAAAGTAATCGCTTTCCAGAACCCTGTCCCCTGTCTTCCTTCTGAAAAGATTAGTGGCTTTACGTCCGAGTTTCTTTACATTTCCTGTATCCTTAGCAGCCACTAACCTATCCTCTGTCCCTGCAGTGGTTCTGTCTGTGCCTCCAGCAGTTTCCTGTTTCTCTTCAGTGTCTCCTTTATGATAAACATTGTGTACCGCTGAGTCTGGCTAAAGGTTCACCTCCTCTGTCTGACGCATTACGAAAAGTTTTCGCTTTGTTGATTTGGGGTACCATCTCATCTGCTGGTTCTGGTCCATTGGGTTTTCTGAAGTCCACAGTCAACACAGTCGTCTATCAGAACATTTTAGAGCATTTCAAGCTTTCTTCTGCTGACAAGCTTTACGGAGACGCTGATTTCATCTTCCAGCAGGACTTTAGTACTGACCCACACTGCCAATGCCACCAAAAACTGGTTCAATGGCCATGGTGTTGGCCATCAACTGGCCTGACCAGAACCCTGTGGAGTATTGTCAAGAGGAAGGTGTGATTCACCAGAACCAACAATACAGATGACCAGAAGGACACTATTAAAGATACCCGGGCTTCCAGAACACCTCAGCAGAACCACAGGCTGATCTCCTCCATGCTACGTCACATTGATGCAGTAATTCATGCGAAATGAGCCTCAATCAAGGATTGAATGCATAAAAATCAACATACTTTTCCTAAACCTGATGTGTCTACTTAAAAAGAAATATTGACCTTATGTAATATTCTAATTGTCTGAGACACTGAAACTTGGGTTTTCATTCTCTGTAAGCCAGAATGATCAAAAACAAAAGAGCTAAACACTCAAATATAGAGTCATGATTTCAACGTCTGTCATTTTGTTACAGAAGATTATTTTTTGTCTCATTCTGCTTTTAAGCATTGCTTTAGTTTGAGGTTTGGCGACATTTCTGCCCAAGTCTCTTATGGTCCCACTCCTACTTTCAGTCAAGCTGAGCGCTAAGCTTTGATTTAGAATCATCCTGACCTTTTTTCGTCTGTTCTGCTGCAGATTTACTGCCGCCTTCGGGATCGCTGTCCTGTTGATCAGGCAGCGTTTCCGCCATGCTTTATCTGTCAGACAGTTTGTCCTCACACTTGACTCTAGAACATTTCAGTATACAGAGGAGTTTCCGGTTGACACGGTTACTTCAAGGGGCCCAGGCTTAATATTAGGTGTTATCACAACACAAACCTGTGTGCCACAGAGTAACAAAGTCTTTATCCCGGCAACTTGTTCCAGTAACAACCTGTTCAGAGTTTATCAATCATGGAAAATGTTCTTTTTCCCTGACACTGCACCAAGTGTCACAAATCATGGATAAAACAGCTACTTTGGGACACTCACTCCTTTGGAGCCAAAATCGATCTGGCATGGTGTGGTGAAATCCCGCCCTGTCAACACATTCAATGGTCTGATGGCCATAAATGATCTGGAACATCTGGCAGATGAGGGAACAGTACTCCTCCGCAGCATCCTGCACACATGAACACCAAGGTTTCTGATCAAGGTGATTAGTTTCAATGTAAATCAGGGTCTATCTGTGAGTGTGGGCTTATTCTCTGCTGCAGCACCCTGAGTGACGAAGAACTGACAAACTAGGGGTCAACCCACCCTGTTCTCAACAGCCAGGATGAGCAGGTTGCAGTAGGCATCAGGACAGGGTGTAGGTTCCAGAGGGTTGTAGTTCCTCCTCTCCCAGCTGCCGTAGCTTTTACCTCTTTCCCAGCTCCCAGTGTAGGTTTGACGCCGTTCCCAGCTCCCCCCACCACCTCCTCCCCTCCTCTCCCAGCTTCCTGCTCCTCCACCACCTCCGTGCCTCTTCTCCCAGCTTCCTCCTCCAACTCCTACCCCCCAGTTCCCACTCACAGGTCTCGCTCTGCGGTTCTCCCAGCTCCCACCGGTTTTTCTTGTCTGCTGCCTCCTCTCCCAGCTCCCACCCACTCTCTTTCTCTCTAGACTACCTCCGCCTGCCCTCTCACCCCCTCCTCTCTCCACATTTTGGTTTTTGTCATGGTTACTTCTGGACAGTGAGGGCCTCCAGTCCACTCCACAGATGGTGTGTCTGCGCTCCATTGTGCCCCCTGCTGGCCGCGAGTCAGCATTGCTCATGGTTTGTCGTCGGCTGTTGACGCCTTGTGTTTTCTTTCTGTCCAGACTGTCATCATCAGCGACCACAGAATCCACATTTAGACCTGCAGGACGCAGATTTAAAACCACAATCAGTCTCTAATGTCTGACAAGGCTTGTTTTTTTTTATTTTTTGGAACAAAACCTGTACGTAAATAGAATTTTATACTTTTGTCTTTCAATTGTGCTGTTTTTGCTGTTGGCCATGTTGTTCTTGTAAAGGAAGGAGTTTTTCATTCAGACATTTTATGCTGAATGAGGCACATCTTGTGTATAACTAAAGGATACATCTTTAGCAAGAGACCACAAAAAAAAAAAAACAACAACTACTGGAACATCCTCTAGAAGTCAGAACTACGAAATGGAATATCAGAGGTTTTGCACCATCCCTACCTCTGGAATTCAACATGGCTGCAGCATGTATCGAGGGAATTTATGGTGGCAGAAATAAGGGACACAATTCGGTTTGCATATCCTCAAGCTCATAGTTAACTTGGTCCCTCCGCACAAATCACAACAGTTTTCCAATGGAATTCTGAGATACCAGCTCCAACTGCAACAGTTTATTTAGTGAGTTTCTTGCTGAGGTCTTCCTGCTGAAATTCAACCCGCCACACACAGGGTCCTCTAGGTTACAAACCTTCATAAATGTATGGCCTATCAGAGTGCCCAGTAGGAGGTACTGTGACCAGGGTTGGTCCAAGGTTGTATGGGGCCCTGAGCAGTATTGGACTTGGGCCCCCTCTTCCTCCTAGAAACATCAACACTACTAACAGCCTTCATTGATTTGCAGCTGAGTTGGAATGCGCCTACTAGGAAGGTCCTCCACGTGCTTGATCCTAAAAAGCCTAAAGTTCAACACTTAAGGATCTTAGAATTTGTCTACCGTATTTTCGGAGTATAAATTGCTCAGGAGTATAAGTTGCACTGCACTGAGGGCCCTTGAAGGTTCGGGGGCCCGTGAGGCAGACACCCTCTCTACTTTTAAGACTAATCTTAAAACTTTCCTTTCTGACAAAGCTTATAGTCAGAGTGGCTCATGTTACCCTGAGCTACCTCTATAGTTATGCTGCTATAGGCTTAGGCTGCTGGAGGACATCAGGATCTATTTCTCTCACTCTGCTGAGTTCTCCTACTGCTCTCCAATTTGCATTGCTTGTCGTCATTTCAGCTTTTAACTTTTTGTTCTCTGTCATTTTCTCTTCATAGAAGGTACACCTGGTCTGGTGTTCTGTTAGCTGTGACATCATCCAGGGGAGGCAGATCATCCTCTATTACCATCTAACATAGAAAGTACTCCTGGGTCAATGTGAGCTTCTGAGCTTTCTGTGTCTCTGCTCTGTCTTCTCTAAGCCCCAGTGGGTCGAGGCAGATGAGCGTTCACACTGAGCCTGGTTCTGGTTCTGCTGGAGGTTCTCCTCCCTGTTAAAGGGGAGTTTTCCTCTCCACTGTCGCTTCATGCATGCTCAGTATGACGGATTGCTGCAAAGCCATCAACAATGCAGACGACTGTCCACTGTGGCTCTACGCTCTTTCAGGAGGAGTGAATGCTGCTTGGAGAGACTTGATGCAACCTGCTGGGTTTCCTTAGAGAGGAAACTTTCTCACCAACCTGGAGGATCTGATGGAGTCTGACTTTGGAAAGAGCCTCGATGATGACATGTTTCATGAATTGGTGCTATATAAATAAAATTGAATTGAACTGAATTTAAAGTTGTGTCTCAGTTTGCTTTTTCCTTGGGCCGTCGTCGGCTGCAACATCAGTCACATTTGCTTTACCTGTCTTGAGGACCAGGAGGTGTAGTGCATCATCTCGCAGGTAGGAGGCAGCAGCAATCTCGTGTGTGGGGATCCTCATCAGCAGTTTCTCGTTGTTCCTCCATGTCAGCAGCAGAGAGCGAGCAGACAGACTTAGAATACAGTCCTGATCAACGCTTGTCTTCAGCGGCAGCACCTTTAACTGCTACTGACAAACACAGAGTTGAACAGTGATGGTACGTTCACACTGAACGCGATTAAGTTGAATATTTCGCCTGGATCGCCTGCAATTGGTTACTTGACATTTTGCCTCTCTCTCGCAAACAATCTCCACTGACAGCAACGGCATTTTACCCCCAGGTCGCTTCACCGGGGCAGACATGGATTTTACGAGCGAGTAACAGTTCTGTATTTAACGTGGAAAGCCGAACAATGGCGTCAGTTTCCAACAATTCTTCTGTCTTTCCGGGGCTCAGTATGAGGAGCTGAGTATAAAGGGGGACGGGTCCCCCAGAGGCACGAACTACAGGAATCTACAGGCAATAAATCCATCATTGCTTAATAGAAATATAGCCTAATTTTACTGTCTAAATATGAAACACATAGTTTTTTTTTGTGCTTCATTAAATGGATGAGGAGCATCCTTAACGTGGCGTGAATTGACAGAAAAGTTGCAACTTTTGAACTTGAATGATATTCCAATCTATTTGCCCGATTGTCGTTCGCATCAAATTAAATATGTCGTTCGCATGGTGGACCGCTAATCCACTCCTGAATGCATCTTTACATACGCATAATATGTAAATCACTCGCTTCATGTTCGATTTGAACGCACCTTAAGGACCAATTCTGCTTAAGACATTTTCAGTGGTCGGCACGGTCCCACTAACCTGCAAACAGCTAATTGTGGAACTAAGTTTTTGTTCAGCACATTAGCGTTCTCACTTAGCGGACCGGTTAGCTTCCGCTATGTTTGGTCCCAAGAACTGTAAAGGTCACTTCATGCTTGATGCATGTACGTTCTGCTTGGAAATTAGACATGCAGACACATTGTTTGCAGCATTTATGCTCTGTGCAGCTTTTCCTCTGAAGTAGTACTATTCTCCTAGATGCCTGTGTAAATTCTCACTTATGCGGGTCATCGTAACAGCAAACAGGGTTACATCGGAGGCAACCGGACTTTTGCTCAGTTCTTTCTGAAAACCCTTCGTCACCTATCCAGGAGTCTTTGTCAAATCTGGTGGCTCGCACTTTCGCCTTGAGCCTTTTCTCCTAGACTCTAGAGGGCAGTGTTGCGCTCCTACGTCAAGCATGCTACACCCCACAACACGTAGAAATAGAAAACTCAGTTGCTTCCAACACTTAAGCCTCTTTCTTTTTTCTAAGAGTGACAGCGATTTGTGTCCACCAATAGTTAAAAACGTTTTGATTGCGGTGAACTTTTTGGGCCGAATCCTAAATGTCTATATTTACAATTCTCCGCCAGAAGGAGCGCTTGCTCGTGTGCAGTATTTTTCCGTATAGTTGGAAATTTTCCCAGATGCGGGGAGTGGAAACTTTTGGCTGTGTGGATGGGTGTGGGAGCCAAAATTACATAATATGGCTGCGCAGACCTCGCGGATGCGTCAAGCATAAACCAGACTTTAGTCCACTAACAACGTCCCTGACCAAGACCCTTTGCCCCGATTGTGGTGTCCACTGCTCCCTGAGGGACGGGTCAAATGCAGAGGACACATTTCATATGATTTTAGGTTACAGTGACAAATGTAGAGAATTATGATTGCTATTACAGATTTCTGATTGGATTTTATTTTCACAACTTCAATGAATAACGTCAGTGTAATTTATGGTTGCTAAGTCTATTGGAAATGTTTAGTCATTAAGAATACATTTGATAGCACTGATTAATCAGTTAGGGTTTGTTTTTGACAGCATAAACAGATAAAAAACATGTTTTTATTTAGGTGACATAATGAGGTATAGATGAATAATAGCTACCAACCCTGGCTGTGTCCAGCAGCTGCAGAAGTTCATCTCTGCTTGATGGATTTAGTGAAACTGAGACCCAGGTCAGGTGACCAAGGAACTAAGAGGTTAAACATTAAGCAATTAGTCAAGGTTCTGTTTCACTGCTGCTCTCGGTTCTGCTCTTTGCCAGCTCTTACCTTTACTTCCTTTTCCACATAATCGAAGATGAGTCTCTCAGGGTGAATGAGATAATCCGGTGGGTAGAGGGGGACGGTGTGGAGCGGCCGGCGGTAACCGCTGCCTCGATCAACAGGTCGGCGACCATATTTGGACCAGACTAGCCGCTTAATGGGTGATACGAATGCCTGGGAAGAAAAACAGGGAAGTTCTTGGATGGTCGGACATAAAATTTGATGCAGTTTTCTGTTCTCTATTTTCATTTTCTTGCTCATGGGAAAGAGATTGCTACGAAGTCACACCACGCAACCAGCTGGGCTTTCTAAGATAACTTTTTATTGATTGATGATGAACAGAATTTAAATAAACAGTTTGTTAATAAAGATCTGATAAAACTACTGTCTGACTATATAATTTAAACTGACTTTTGACTGAAGCTGATTCTATGTAATGGGGAATGATTCTCAACAGTTTGTCTGGGGAGAGGAGTTTTCCTCTCCACTGTCGCTTCATGCATGCTCAGTATGAGGGATTGCTGCAAAGCCATCAACAATGCAGACGACTGTCCACTGTGGCTCTACGCTCTTTCAGGAGGAGTGAATGCTGCTTGGAGAGACTTGATGCAACCTGCTGGGTTTCCTTAGAGAGGAAACTTTCTGACCAACCTGGAGGATCTGATGGAGTCTGACTTTGGATAGAACCTTGAGATGACATGTGATGTAAATTGGTGTGAAAATGTAATTGAATTAAATTATTTGGCCAAAGATCTAACTTTTTCCATGACCAAATAATGAAAAATCTGATAAAAACTAATAAATCAATAGCAGCATTGAAACAAGAAGGTTTCATCATTTTTGGGCAACAAATGCAGGCTTTAATGCATCTTTTCTGGTCTGCGTAATAATCACATCAAGGTTAGAGACATACTATACACTTCAATGCACAAATTGGGTAGATATTGTATTTTCTTTCTGTTAAATTCAAAATTGTGTGTACTAAAGACAGACGTTTGGCAGAATTCAATTGAATTGAATGTTGTGCCTTCAGATGAAATTAGTTGTGATTTGGCACTATATAAACAAACTGGAATGGCATCCAGGAAATACCAAAAACTCAAGCGTCTAAATTTATGCTGTGGAAAAACATATCCATCATTAGTGAAAGCGATCTTTAATCTTTTTCGTTGACAAAGAAACAAAATTAGCCCAAAAAACACTGTTCATGTCCCAAACACTGTACACCAAAATTTTTGTAAGATAAAGAAAACCATGTTTTAATTACCTGATTTCAGAGTTTATGCTGGCAGATAGTGTATTAGCAAAAAGAAGTGGCTGCTGATGTGAAATAGACATTAATCAGTTAAAGAAGTCTCGATTAAGACCACAGTAAAGAGTTAATCAAGGCAAGTCTATGTCGTCTGACGGGGCTACTTTCTGTTATATTATGGAACTTCAACGATATGAACAGGTTTCCAACTCCTAAACGACAATTTTGATTTAGATGTCAGAGAAGCCTCATCTGATCGTAATAACAAAATAAGTTAGTTTGTCTACCTTCTTTGGTTTCTTTGGTTCATAGTCCATTGTGGCAGGTCTCTTCCTGTCCTGCAGTGGGTCAGAAAGTCCTGATCCTCTTCATAGCTTGGACTCAGCTTGTGTGTAGGGGTTGTAGGTCCAGCCTCTCAGTCCGACTCCATGTCTCTGACTGTTTCTAAAAGTTTGTGTGATTTTTAATGGTGTGATTCTGTTTCTGCACTGATTGTCTACACTGGCGAGACCTCTCCTGGGGCAGGAACACACACATAAACACTCGGGGCGTGAGGAGAGAGCAGGAAGCGGAGGAAGTCCACGTCCTGTCCGAGAGGAAACTCCACCAACAACTGATAACGCGCAATTTCTCTCCACCAACAAAACCCACAGATTATACAGCACAAACTAAAATTAACTTCAGCATGTATAGCCAAGGTTGATTTACAGTTCCTGACACTTAATGGGGTCTTAGCTACATAAAACTTTACTTTTCATCCCAGCTTTGGAGTACGATAACTACAGAAAAAAAGGCAAATAAGCCCATACAGGGTGGATCACTCCGGACCTCTTACCTTCAACTGAAAGCCATAAATATGCCATAAGGTGGAAATAAATTAGACATACATATACTCTGCATTACACTTGTTGGAAATTTAATTAAATAAATCATGTAGTTTCAATTGAACTCAAAGTGGAAAAACCTGTGGTAGATCTCTTGATCTCACGTCTTGCAGATTCATTTTTGTCTCTATTTCAGTTTTGGATGCAGATTAATTACATGTAGATTGTCATTTCTAGGTCGTTTTAAAAAGATACACCTGTAAGTTTTTTTTAACCCACCCAGGTCACCCACAACAGAACCAGAATGATTTAAAGGGAATCAAGGTGCTGCTCAAATGATGACTTTAATAAAAAATAATTAAAACAACATCACTGAACGCACGCAAACTCGAGCAAATTTAAGAGGCAAAGTTCCGTCACAATAATTATCTGAATCCAAGTTCAGGCAGATATATGGTTTCTTTAGTAAAATCAGCTGGTAAATTACAGAACTGGCTTCTGCTTTGCATGTTGCCTCCGTATTTAGGTTTAGTCTCTTTTAAAAAAGCAATGACATGACATGCTGAGATATCATGCACACCTAAGAATGCAAAAAGTACTCAGGAGAAATATGTTTAGCAGTTTGTAAATGGACTGAACTTATTTAGCGCTTTTCCAGTCATGCTGACCACCCAAAGCGCTGAACACTAGAGCCACATTCACCCAATCGCTCTCACTAACACACATATATACACTGAGACGCAGCTCGGTAGGCAACTTGGGGTTAAGTGCCTTGCCCAGGGGCACATTGACATGTGGCAAGGGGAAGCTGGAATCAAACCCACAACTTTCTGATTGCCAGACAACTACTCAACCCATCAGGCCACAGTTGCTGTTATCCCCCACAATTAATGGTTTAAAAAGAAGTAAGACTAAGAAAGTAGAGCACATAACCCCAGTTCTAAAATCATTACAGTGGCTCCCTGTATCTCAGAGAATAGACTTTAAAATACTTCTGTTAGTCTAAAAAATCCACTTATCTGGAACAAACTTCTAGAAAACTGTAAAAGCGCGGAAAGCCTGAGTTCCTTTAAATCGAGATTAAAAACACATTTGTTTAAAATTGCCTTTGAATGTTCCAGTTAAACTGTTTTACTGTTTTTAATGTTCTTTTTTTGTTTCTACATTCTATCCCTACTTGCTTTTATTCCTATATTTTAATCATGTAAAGCACTTTACATTGTCTCTGTACTGAATTGTGCTATATAAATAAATTTGCCTTTCCTTGCCTTGCCTTATGGTGTCTCCAAGACTCCACTCTTTGTTGCAGCTCTAACATGGAGCTTTGGAGAGTTTTATTTCTGTTTTCTTGCAGCCATCCTCCTCCTTGTCAGAATTGTTGCTCAGGCTGCAAACATGAGTGAGTTTATGATTTTGGCTTTTTTCTCACTAATGAAGATTATCATAACCTTGCCTGCAAGCTGAATTCTCGCGGTATTTGTGAGTTTACAAACACATGAGAATCCATCTTGTCCCGCTCCCGCCTCGACCGTTTGAGACTGACCCAAAACAGGTCAGCCAATCATATTGCAGTATTATGGTTTGAGGCGGGACATACAGCTGTGATGAAGGCAAGATGTGCTGCGCTCACAGCCGAACCAGAACAAACATGGCAGCGCAGGAGGACGCATGCGTAGCCGCTGCTATCACATCTGCTTTGTGAGAATCAACGATCGTCACTATCCAAATAAATTCACCTTGACCAGCGTAACTTGTTGTTTCTCCTGGCGCCTGCTGCTTGTATTTTCATTTGATACCGTGATTGGCTTAAACCAACCTTTAGTAGGCGGGCACTAGGTGTCACTTCGCCCAATCAGCTCGGAAAGTTTTGCCGGATGTCCCTCCTTTCCCTGGATGGATTTGAAGGGAGCAGACCCAGACTGACAGTGTGCAGGACGGAGAGTTATCAGTCTAGTTTGGCAGGTTAAGATTATCATGCTGCCTTTCTTTAATGCCATGTTCTCTTGTCTTTCCCAATTTGAAGAGTGGTCAGTAGAAATTAGCCTCTGGGTCATGCCAGACTTGTACTCCTGAGAATCTTAGAGACATAGATTATCCATCCATCCATCCATCCATCCATCCATCCATCCATCCATTTTCTTACTCGCTTTATCCCTCATGGGGTCATGAAGGATTGCTGGTGCCGATCTCCAGCGTTCACTGGGTGAGAGGCGGGGTTACACCCTGGACAGGTTGCCAGTCTGTCGCAGGGCAACACATAGACACACATAGACAACCATTCACGCACACACTCACACCTAAGGGCAATTTAGAGAGACCAATTAACTTAACAGTCATGTTTTTGGACTGTGGGAGGAAACCAGAGTACCTGGAGAGAACCCATGCTTGCACGGGGAGAACATGCAAACTCCATGCAGAAAGACCCAGCGTTGGACTCAAAGCCAGAACCTTCTTGCTGCAAGAAGGTTCTGGGTTTGTGCAGCCCAAGACATAGATTAAAAACTCTTAAACATGTTAGTATAAGGATGATTAAGCAATAAAAGAAATCAGTTTATTTTATTCTAAAAGGAATTTTCCAGGGTTTCAGCATTCATTATTTTGATTAATAAATTCTTTATTTTTCATAGAATAAATATGAACAAATTCAAGGTTGTTTTTCAAAATATTTTCATTGTGACATAATAACAGAAGCAGAATTCATTGAAAAGCCTTTCGCACTTCACTTTGGCTGCAAACTATCGCGATAGATAATATGTTAAAAGGAGAGGAGTTAGGCCATCCACTCTATAACCATTGTTGCTTCCAACAAACTCAATGGTGGTGAGAAGGGCCACTTCTGTCCTGGGCTGCTCTCTGGACTCTGTGGAGGAAGTGGCTGAGAGGAGGATGCTGTCCAAGCTTACATCCATCATGGACAACACCTTCCACCCCCTGCACCAGACTGTAGAGAAGCTGAGCAGCTCCTTTAGTGACAGACTTAGACATCCTGTCTGTAAAAAGGAGCGCTACCGCAGGTCATTCATCCCTGCTGCTATCAGACTTAACAATGCTGCACTATAACTGTAATAACTAATGTGCAATTACTATTTAATACCCTGTGCAATCACCTGTGCAATAATCCTGTTAAATAAGATACTTCAGCTGTTATAGTTATCTCACTACCTCACTGTTGTTCTTTACCTGGTACCACTTTAATGTAAAACGCCAAATCCATATGAATATAAGTCACCTTAAATGTACATAAGTCATCTTAAATCTCTGCTTTCTCTCGATCCACAGTATATATGTGGACCCACTGTATACACCTCATGCTCCTTTTCCTCCTTTTGGCACCTTCTTTTGATTATTTAGCCGATGTGACGCGTGAATTTCTCCACTGTGAGATCAATAAAGTCTATCTTATCTTATCTTATCTTATCTTATCTTATCAATAAGCGTTTACATCCCTGCTGTTTTTGCATCGTTTTTTCCATTTGTTGTAAATATTCTGCTGGTTTGTTTTTATGAATATACTGCATATACATAGGCTACACTATGTCCACGTTTATAAAATCATCCTACTCAGTGGCACAGTTCTTTTTTTTTTTTTTTTGAGTATGCTATTTCTAAAACCTGTGCAGTTTTTATTTCTTACATAAAAAATTGCCCTAACTTCAGAGTCTCCTATTCCTATTTATTGTTTTATATTATTATCTATGGGTTTATCTGCGGGCTTTCATTATGTTTCACTGTGTGACTTTCACCAATAAAGGTCGTTTGTAATCAATTCAAACAGAAAACAGACTAAAAACAACATTTGGTATGCTTCAAACGGCCATTGCTCCATGTTTTTGAAATCTTGAGTCTGTTGGGATGATTTCAGGCTCTGAATGCAACACCAGCTCTGATTAGCTCAGTGAGAACACTGCGCAAATACATTATAAAGATACTAGTGATGCATTTTTAAACATTTGCTACCTGCAGCCAAAGAGAAGATGATGCACATTACAGAAATACCTACTTAGCCTTCTGTATGGAGCATTTAAAAAAAAAAATCACCTAAGGGTACAATAATTCTACAATTATTACTCACTGAACAACATCATTTACAGTTCAGCAGCATCAAGAACAGGGTTTGACGTGTGACTTGACTCTCATTGAAACCTTGTGAGTCTGTGACTGCAGTAAACGAGTTCGGCCAAAAGAGGGCAAGCCAGTGATGACGGTTAAATTTTGGGGAACAGATTAGGGACCAGGAAAGGAGGAGAGATTTCTCCGCCCTGGGACACTGATGGAGCTTCAGGAGTCTCACACAAATAGCCTCAGGATGTTGCAGCAATAGGGGGTTTTCAGCTGACGTCACGCTCACGTGACTACTCAGCGCGTCCGCCATATTGGGTGGCAGTCGTTTCGCACCGTTGACCTGCATTGTATGACGCCTTAGGCAGTATTGGAAGTGAACAATGGGGAAAACGTGTTTAATGGTTGGTTGCACGGCCCGTGGAGGTGGAGATCAACGCTCTTTCTATCGCCTACCAGCCGTAATAGTGAATCAATGTGAAAAAACAAAACAGCTCTCTGAACAACGCCGTCACCTATGGCTGACACGGATATCCAGGTCCGATTTGGACGGTGTTAAGCTGGAATACGCCAGAGTCTGCGGTGCTCACTTTGTCACAGGTAATTAACTGTTAAGTATTTAAAACATATAAGAAGAATATATTAATAATAGGGCTTGGGCGTTATGACTTATTACTTTCCGCGGCTGTCGTGTTGACTGCCTCCGCCGCCTCTACTGCCTATTACTACCGCATACTGTACTCCCTCTCTCAGCCGTGTTTTAATTTGATTAATTTCACCTTAACTTGATTTCAACCATGGTAAACCGTTGCTGTATTGTGGGCTGTAACAGCGCAACACATGATCGCCATGGGAAAAACATAGAAACAGATTAATTTTCCACCGCTTTCCTGCCTGGAGGCGCAACCACGGAGAACAACTGTTAGTGATAACAAAGAGTCGTCGGCTCGCTTGGATCGCGGCTGTAAGTCGACCGATCATAACTTTCCACAGTATCCCGATGTCAATGAGAGTGTGTTCTAAACGTTTGAAACACATAGCAGCAAGTTAAAAGTACATTACATGCGCGAGTGGTTGTTAGCGCTAACGGTTAGCATGTGCTAACCCGGCTGAGCGCAGCTTACCTTTGAACGAGTTACAGAGATAAAGAGATCGTCGGCTCGCTTGGATCGCGGCTGTAAGACCGAACATAACTTTCCACAGTATCCCGATGTCAATGAGAGTGTGTTCTAAACGTTTGAAACACATAGCAGCAAGTTAAAAGTACATTACATGCGCGAGTGGTTGTTAGCACTGGCGGTTAGCAGCTACTAAACTAGCATGGGCCAGAGCCCGTCTGAACGCAGCTTACCTTTGAACGAGTTGCTGTGTTCCCACTGTTTGCTGGCTTTATGATCTGCAGCTCCTACCGGCGCCAATACGGTAAATACAACTTAATTTTGCACTGGTCATTGTTCTGCTTAAATAATTAAAGCCGCGAGCGGCGTCGATCGGCCTTGCAGCCAAGCGCCTTAGCGCACCGCCCGCCGGCGGCGGGCGGTGCAACACATTTGCAACACATTTGCGTCGGATTGTTTACATTTTTACCATCTTATTAAAACTCACCCGTCCACGTATGATGGCGATTTCCTTGATGTACATAACCAGATGTGAACTGGTTGTGAGCCTCTAGATCCTTGTAAGCTCTCCTTTCCTCAAGAGTGTGCAGAGGGTTTTCACTGAACACCAGGTAATGCACTATGTCGCCGTGCTCTACATTTGGCCGATCATCTGGATTACGGCTAAACAAGGCACCGTGAAGGGCATACGGGTCCATATGGTCGATCACGGAACATTTCCTCAGATATACGTCCTTATCTGGTCGCTCTAGCGTGCTGGCGTACTTATCCATTCGCGATACGATAATACGTGTAAGACAACTAGAGATAAGGAAGTGTGCCACCCAATATGGCGGACCGGAAGTTGGCCAGTGACGTCAGTGAAAACACCCTATTGACAAGTAAATACAAGAGAATCACACCTAATGTCAAGGCAACCGCTCTGCAGTGGTGAGCTAACGGCTTAACGATCATCCGGTTACCTAGGCAACTAGAAGACGAGATGGGACATTTATCTTCTGAGCTTTCCTTTTTTCTGTTTTGCTTGTTCGGCTCTCCTTCTGTCTTCGTAACCCTGACCAGAGGCTTGTCTGTTTGAACAAAGGGAAATATGAAGATTCCTGCGGCAGACTGAACTTTTCAAAGAACTGACGCCTCCAGAACAGTCGGGTTAATGAATATCAGAGTGTGTATCCTTCACTAAATAAATACCTAAAACGCAGTGTGGCACTATCTAAGGTCAGTCTGAATCAGGTACCAAATTAATTGACCTTAGCTGCCCTTGTCTTCAGTTCAGTTAAATTCAGGTTATTTATATAGCATCAATTCACAACACATGTCATCTTAAGGCTCTTTATAAACTCAGATTCCATCAGATCCTCCAGGTTGGTGAGAAAGTTTCCTCTCTAAGGAAACCCAGCAGGTTGCATCAAGTCTCTCCAAGCAGCATTCACTCCTCCTGAAAGAGCGTAGAGCCACAGTGGACAGTCGTCTGCATTGTTGATGGCTTTGCAGGAATCCCTCATACTGAGCATGCATGAAGCGACAGTGGAGAGGAAAACTCCCCTTTAACAGGGAGGAGAACCTCCAGCAGAACCAGAACCAGGCTCAGTGTGAACGCTCATCTGCCTCCACCCACTGGGGCTTAGAGAAGACAGAACAGATACACAGAAAGCACAGAAGCTCACATTGACCCAGGAGTACTTTCTATGTTAGAGAAGACAGAGCAGAGACACAGAAAGCACAGAAGCTCACATTGACCCAGGAGTACTTTCTATGTTAGATGGTAATAGCGGGTGATCTGGCTCCCCTGGATGTCACAGCTAACAGAACGCCAGACCAGGTGTACCTTCTATGAAGAGAAAAATGACAGAGAACAAAAAGTTAAAAGCTGAAATAACAACAAACAATGCAGATTGGAGAGCAGTAGGAGAACTCAGCAGAGTGAGAAAAATAGACCCTAATGTCCTCCAGCAGCCTAAGTCTATAGCAGCATAACTATAGAGGTAGCTCAGGGTAACATGAGCCACTCTGACTAGAAGCTTTGTCAAAAAGGAAAGTTTTAAGATTAGTCTTAAAAGTAGACGGGGTGTCTGCCTCACGGACCAAAACTGGGAGTTGGTTCCACAGGAGAGGAGCCTGATAGCTAAAGGATCTGCCTCCCATTTCAAGCCACTTGAACTACAACCTTTGTCCAGAAGGAAAGTTTTAAGTGTTCAGCAATATTTTACTCTGCTTATATTGGGGGTCCCCAAGAATGAGCTTTCAAATGTTGCTGGTATGGGTCTTCGTTTCCCTCCTGGACATGGTGAACATTTTCATAATCCTTTGGAGTTTAAGTTTACAGTCTTGAATCCAGCGATGAGGTAGAAAGATCACATTAACTGAGCATTTTGGAATAAAATGGTCACAGATGATTAAGATACTTTGTTGGACCAGCAGGTAATTAAAACACAGCCGTTTTAATTACATTTATTTTACCATTTAAATAATGTGAGGTGAATCATGCAACAAATTTCTCTGTCATCCTTAGAACCGAACATGTTGCTGTCTTTTGAACTTTTTCTCACCAGAGATAACAAACATCTCGCTTGTGACATCCACATTTATAGCAAATACCTAAAGAAGAAACTTATGGTTTTTCCATCAGTTGCATCATATGATTCTTGTCTGCACCGGCACTGCAAGAAGAAGTTCTTTATAAAGCTGTGAATAAAACAAGGGCATAAATTATAGACTTATTTACTAACTGAAAAAACTTCAGAAACTAGAAACTGTACATTTTAAATTGTAATTGAAGTGTAAGCAAAATACTGAATTGACTTCCAGCTTGCACGCATCAAAGACGACTCAGACACAGGCCTGTTGAGTTTATTCTGATGGCTGTTGAGCCATGTTTACTACAGTATTTTTCCCACCTACAGTAATCAGCACAGCTTGTTGAGTTCTTTGTTTTTCTTCTTTTTTTTTTTTAAACATCGTCATAGATAATTTTCACCACAGGCTTATTTTTCTGCTTTTCTGCTCACTCAAAGGATGTTTAAGCGGCATTATCAAAAACAAAGAAGAGGAAACTGAGAGCACATCCTTACAGTACACACATACTTTACATACACAACATACTTACATACCAAAGCACACATACTTGTACACGCACATCCTAGAATAGTATCACTCTGATATATACAGAAATATAGAATGAGTAAAAAAAACAAACTCTATTTTCATATTTTACATCTTGATAAAAGAGTCATACCAAAGACATGGCCACCAAGTGAGTCAACAATAGATAAATAGATATAAAACAAATACAAAAATAAATCAACATAAAATCCTTGCATTAATCAATAAAAGATGAGTCGAGCTTTTGAACTGGTTAACATTTAAACATGTTTTTGTTCAAGTCAATATATAATCAGCACATTACTATCAACTGTTATCTTAGCTTAATGACAAAAAAATAAATGAAATAAAATAAAATAAACTGTTGCATTACCCAATCAGAGAAAGCAAAGTGTACCTTGGCCTATGACTGGGTGGGTTATGTATGCATCAGCCGTACGTTAGCCTATCACGTTAAACGAGTCGTGATCATTTGTAACAAAAAGTCTTTTTCAGCACCATTAATATCTCTGTGTATGTCACCAGTGGACTAAGGTCTGTGAGTTCAGGTAGGACACTGTCTGCGTAATAAAACTTCGTTATTAGTAGCTGTCATTTGCTTTTAATTGCCTCCCTGGGTGTTCTGCCCCACTCCTGGATGATACTTCAAAATTGGAGGACACACAAAAGAAAGCTTTACAACACCCTCCCCACTTATGGGCACCCTGGGTAAAGATGCGTCAAAAGTCTTAAAATAAATCGGTGACAGTAAGCTAACCTCCCACTGAAGTATTTAGAAAAACCCAACCTTTAATGTGAGAATATTTATTCAGCGAGGGGGAACGGCCACGGCCAACAAATGTTATCAGATAAATTAAAGATTTCCCATTTCATAGTGCCACATTTATTGGCACAATTAAGATCCCTATAAAATTATTTACTTTTGAAGTTGGTCAATTCGTTTAAGAAGCATTAATAAAAAAAAAAAATTATAACATCCTGCGTTTCCGGGGGTATAAATATGGCACGAGACTCTCTTAACCCGTCTTCAAAATAGGAAGGCTGGGCAAATACGTTAGTCAAGTAGGGCAGGTGTGTGTAGAGTCTTTCAGGAAAAGGCTGTTTCTGTCCCTCCACCACAGTCTACTCCTTTCTAGCTTTCAACTGGTCCCATGAACTTTAGTTTTTAGCAACACTCCTGGTGGGTCAGGCAAAAAACAAAGCATGAATATGTGGAGGATCTGTAATGTAAGGTTATTTCTCTTTCAAAGATCCTAGAACCTGGAAGAGTGAATGGCCAAATCGACATAGGGGGTCTTTTCTATATACGGCCCTATCGGTCCCCAGATCTAAACTCGGCTAAAAGAACTGCGTGGTGAGCTGAAGAACGTAGAGCAACACAGAAGACCCAGGGCAATTTAGAGAGATTGACAAAAAACAATGGCTAAAGATCCCATCCCTGCATGCCCCAAGCTCCTGAAATGTTAAAGTAGAAGACAACATGTTGTGATTTGGCACTATCTAGATAAACTGATCTGAAGACTAAATGCAAAGAACAAGAGTGAAATTATGCCGCTTCAACAAAAATGTTAAGGCTTTTTACACATTTTAACCAGAGAGCCAACAAGTGCGTAGAACATAATGTAAGAATCGTAACACCTCTATCCTGGCTTTTAATAATGCAGACCTGTCAGCAGCAAAAGGGTTTTCCTTGTGTTCCACTAAATATGAAAGCATGTACAGCAAACCGTGGATCACATCAGGAAGCAGCAGAGTGTGCAGCAACAAAGAGCGCACTCGACAGACAACACACACAGCTGGGACACGCTCTGGGAACGTAGGATGCTTTTAAGGTGGCCACCGGTGGTGAGCCAGGTCCCTCCTGTCCCCAGCGTCACATCTCCCTGTGACGCGTACAGACGAGGGAGAAGCATGTCCACAACGAGGAGATCACAAAGCAAGCGCAGAAGATGCTCTGAGGGTCTCAATGTACCAGCATTTGAGTCTTGTCTGAGTATCTTCAACATTTTTTAGAGTGCTTCAAAACAGAAGTGATGATGCACTTCGGATACAACAACTGTTCTTGTTGGCTCAACATGGCAGCAACAAACATCTCCAGAACTATTGTCTTTTATCATTTTCATAGCTGCATTACTGCGTTCCTTGGCATCTGGATCCGCAGCATATTGGCGTTAAACCCAGTTCAACTGGTGGCATGCACAATGATAGTATGTTTATAAGAGAAAAAAACCCATATTGCAGTAAATGTTACCACTTTACATATAATCACTGGATTGCTGTAGGTTTTTCTCAAATAGATGGAAAGAAACATCTAATGTTTTTAACCAAGTCAGACCAAGTCAAATACAGAAACGGAGACCAAAGTAAGCTGATCTTTCTCTACGTGGCTGTTGCTGACCAACCAAGATCTTTCAATTTCTGATAGGGACATTCGGACACACCCTGTTAGTCGTGCCCCGAAACTTTAACCTCCGAGGCGGCATCCCAGTCTGCTTGAGCTCGAGGGCCGTCAGCTTCTAGCAATCAAATCGTTTCTCGCCAACGTCCTGTTAATTTCGGTTATCAGTCAAAACACAAAAGTCACAAATCAAACTGATAGGTTGAACACCCATCTCCTTCAAGCTTCCACCCAAACTAAAAGAAAAAGGCTGATGAAAGTTTGAAAAGGGTCATGAAAAGCTCTTGAGTATTGAACAGACATCAACAACCAGCGATGACAATGTACCCCCCCCCCCAACACCTGTGCTTTTGAACTGCCCAAGATGAAAAATGAGAACAGAATGAGCATCTTGGTTTGATCATTTTCCTACAGTCTTCACTGCTATTCTCTATTTTGCAAGAAAGACCAACATCCAGTGTTATTTGTGAGAGAAAATAAACCACAGATGATTGTTGCCAGAGTACATAGAGTTCAAATTGATTAGGCATAGGCCAGTAACTGGGATCAAGGTCTACCAGGGTTTTAAAAAGGTTCATTTTAGAACAATTGTTCCTACAGTTTAAAGTCCTTTTACTGCACTTCCACAGAAAGCACTGGAGCGGCCAAAGTTTCCTCCAACTATATGGACGAGTTGCAGTGTTGCTTCTCCCCTTCCCCCCTCCCCACTTGTTGCTATTCTGTCTGAAGGAAGGCAACTAGATTTTTTCCTTAGGTTAGGAAATATTTCCAGTTACGATCTTAAGGTAATGCTGTTTTAAAACTAAATTTAGCAATGCACATAAAAAAAACAACTGTAAGATCTGATACCTGAGCAAATAGCTGGACTAATTAACCTGTAGATATCTTGTTACACTCACATTGTTACCCTATGAGGGACAGAATGGCAAAAAACAACATCATTTGTCCAGCCGCAGTCGTGCAGAAGAAAAAGACCCAGAAGGGAGACCTAGACCTCCCTTTCCCCAGCACCACTCTCCAACTCATTCTAGCAATCAGGGCAGAATGGATATGTAGTCTGAGCTTACACTGAGTTGGGGGCGGCAGCAGTGCAGGAGCTAGGAGTTCGGTCCAGTAACCCGGGGGTTGTGGTCTAAACCCCCACATTGACCATCTCAGTTGTGTCCTTGGTCTAGACCAGTGCTTCTCAAACAGGGGTGGTGGGAAATAACAGACTTTCCTTTTCTTGTCCAGAATATACAGGCCTTCTAAATCATTCTAAATGTGATAACAGCACCCCCTGCTGTTTGGTCTGTGCCTGCAGTCAGTAGTCTGATGAATACTATTAATATACTCCAAAAAATTTGAAAACTTAAAGTAACTGAAGTTCTTCTTTAATATTAATGGCTTAGTATTTTTGTCGTATGAGGTTCATAGCTAGATAAATGTTGCCTGCAGGTACGAGTCAGGCTAAAAGCTGCTTACGTTGTTAATTTGATATAGCTAACAAAGTGTGGCAATGTTGAAATATTCTAGCTCAGGGTTCACCAACCCTTTTGAAACTGAGAGCTATTTCATTGGTACTGTTTCATACGAAGGGCTACCTGTACTGACCACTGACTAAAAAGCCCGAGTTCACCTTAACTTCATGTAATATAAACATGTTTTAATGCTTTTAAATCTATGTAAATACAAGCATGATTAAAAAGGAAGAGAAACTAAAATAGAAAAATAGCATTTTAAATGCAGAGGGTTTTGCTATTTTGTGAAAAGGCTTGAGGGCACCACTCATGGTCCTGGGGGCTACCTGATGCCCACGGGCACCGTGTTGATGAGCCCAGCTCTAGTTGTTAGAAACCACTGTTATATGTTATAAATTAACCCACATATATGTTATAAATTTTAAAAGGGATTCTGGGTAATCCTCAGAATGACAGCTTTAATGCATTAAAACAGAAAACGATAAAAGTTACATTTTTGACCCATTTTGTTGGGATGGAAGGGCCTGAAAAATGTTCCTTCTTCATAGAGGAGCGCAACAGAAAACATTTGAGAACCACTGAGCTAGACGCTTTGCAGATGCTTTGCCTGCTGTCGGTGGTCAGAGGGCTCAGTGGCACCGATTGTCTGGCGCCAGTCTGTCCCAGAGCAGCTGTGGCTACAATATAGCTCACCGCCGTCAATGTGTGAATTACTGAATGTAGTGCGAAGTGCTTTCGGGTTTCTCCGTCCTGATCAGAACATAAACTGAATGCTTTTGATGTGGAGGAGCAGCAGTACTGCTTCAGGCTCTCTAAGGATAACAAAGCCCCTAAACTGATCTCCAAAGGTGAGTCTAGTCACACTGCAGATGTAGATTTAAGAGGGATTGCTCATCCCGACCTCTTCACACCGACCGTGAATAGCTCACGTACAAGCTGTAGTTCACAGCTAGAGAAGACCAGGGGAAACTCAATCTGCAAAAAGCACAGTTAAGACCCTGAGGTTCCCAAACCAGACACCTTCCTCTCCACTTAAACTCCACAGAAAGGGCTGGTGTCAAGGTGCAGTCCTGGTGGAGTCCAACCTGCACTGGAAACAAGCGTTTTTTTTGCACTAAGTAGACAGACACAGCCCTGGTTTTGGTATGAAAGGGCCAGACAGTCCTTAAAAGCAATTCAGTCTCCTCATACTCCTGCAGCTTCCTCATAAAATATCTTATACGCCTTCTTCAGATAAATAAAACACAGACGGACCAGACAAGCAGACCTCTCTGACCCACCAGAGACTCCTATCCACTGTTCCACGGTCCGAACTAAAGCCACACATGTGATATATAAATAAATAAATATTTTAGATAACATTATTATAACACCAATGATGATTGATATCTTTTTTGCACCAATAGGAACAATTGTTGAGTTTCTGTTTTAAATTAAAACAAAATAAATCAATTTCTACTCAGGCATTTTAACTCAAAGTTATGATACTGTGAATATCTCATACTGGCCCATGCCTAATCGCGACAAAGTAGGCTACTGCAAACTAGAAGGCATCTAGGAAACATTTTTTTAAAGCTCGAAAGGAAAAACAAAATCATACACTCTGCGAAAGATGAGTTCCTACATACAATCCCAATCCAAGCCTGTATATAATAAATGGATGCAGCCTCTCAGCATCACCTGTTGGGCTGTAACAATTTAAAATCCGTTAATCTGGCAGAATGTTTGCCTTTTTACAACCTGAAAGGAAATGCATTAAAACCTGACAGTATTCTGTATTTCAGAGCTTGAAATTGGACTTAACTAAGGAGCACAAACACAAACCGATTTTTGTCAAAAAAGCATATTTTTAAAATTAAAAACTACTAGAGCCAGCAGTGTTATTTAACTCTGAACAACTTTCTCAACTGCGTTATAAGTGTTGATTCACCTATGATACATGCTCTAAGGACCCTGAATTGTTTATACAATTGCTGCTCTCTCTGCCAGGAGGGGGAGACAGAAACTTATGAATCTGAAAACACGAAGGCCCTCCACAGAAACCCAAACCAAGAAAAGGACTTAGACGGCTGCGGCGGGTATATCCTGTTTGTTACAAAAGACATCAACTATTGCAACTAGTTGGTTTGCAGAAAACGTTTCCGTACTCTGCGTCTTTGACAGTTAACTTTAAACAGATGTTATATTTCTTTTTTTTTAGGTTTTTGCCCTCAAACTCAAACCCTTAGAAACCATACTGAAATAGGTCATGATATCTTTCATTTACTACATATTATGACTTTTTAGAAAAAAGTGAACCACTTTGGACAACATTTAGACTCTTACGAGTAAATGAAGCTTCCTTACTCACAAAATGCATTCATCACCTAACTACAGCTTATTTTAACATCTTATACAGTATTGGACATCTGCATTTATTCAACTGTACATCACAGACCTGTTTCTGGCAATTTACAGCATGCCATATGTTGGTAGCTATTGGAGAAGCTGTTCACGTACATCCATTTATCAGATCCTCGTCCAGCTTTCCAAACAAGTCCAATGGGTTGGGGGTAGACAGTGCAGCTAGGATGTAAACAGCGAGACTTGTGCTATGGCTGCAATTGTGGCACGAATGGACGGATGAATCGGTATCAGTTGTATTGCAGGCCCACGTTTCATGAACCATCCGAGCTTACGCTGAGTTGAGATCCTTCCTCAGACGAAAGCCAACGCTCTGCTGGGAATCGCAGCGTAAACGACTGCGTTTTCCTTTTAGACGCCACTGACGAAACGTTTTAAGGAGCACAACTGCCAAAGATTTGTGAGGCACATGCAATGTTTCGGGGACATGATGGGATGGAAAGAAGAAAGCGACCCTAGCAACAAATCGACTCTGGCTCGTCTGCGTTTGTTCTTGCAAGTCACTGTCTCTCTAGTGCATGCCAAAGTGATTAATTGGTAATTTGGAGGTAAGAGGTGTCTGTTTATCTTGGCTAAACCTGGGATGAATCTGGTTGCAGACAATGGCTCAGCATCTTTGAATGCCAAATCACAGAGGCTGTGGAACTCTCTGTACGATGGTGTTGTGATCTGCCCAAACCAAAACCATTGCATGTCCCATGCACACTCTGACAATCTGGATCTTCAACATTTCACACTTTTCTCCTCCATCTCTGTGGCCCGAGGATAAAGTTCATGTGGCAGACAGTTTTTTATATTTTTTTTATTATCTCAAGCTTTTTTGTCTCTGGTGTCCTTGTTGTTCTCCCCATCCAAGTTGAAACAAAATCTAACACTTATTGGTCCCCGGGTGTAAGTTCCTCTTGCTGAAACTGTTAGAAACTACAATGGAGACAATTGTGGTTCAGTGTTACTCCATCAACTCCCCACAGGTGATTCCTGCTGCATGTTCTTCAGCAGCTTTGGTCCCACATTGAGGTCAACGTTTTACAATCGCAGTTTGACAACCTCTTTTCGATATGAGTCACGTGACACTGTCTTCTTCTCATCCAACGCCCGGCACAGGTGTTCCTGGGTTGAAGACCGATTCCTGGGTGAGCCTTGGTCCCAGACAGTACTTTGTGGTTTAAAAGCCCCTGCTGGCCTAAACGGTTGTCTCATATTCCAACACCTCTTTGCTGCCCATCAAGCTGCTCCTGTACTGTATCCGTGGACTGATGGCCGATGTGGTCTCCAGAAGGAGGATGGTCTTGCGGAGGCGCCGGTCGATAAAGTGTGCGTCCCAGGCCGGGTATCGCTTTCTGGGGAGGTCGATCCTGATCACAGGACCCTCTTGTGCACGGGATGTGGAGGAGGTCCTGTGAAGCAGGGCGGGAGAGGAGGAAGGGGAGGGGCGTACCTGGAAGACAGGCAGGCAGCTGTCCTTGTCTCTGTCCCGCTCCCCAGGAACTGGCTCCCCTGTGTCTTTATCTTTAGTCCTGGGCAAAGTCCGCGGAGGACTGGTAATGACCATATCCGTTTGGGACCCTTGGGATGGAGTAAGGCAAGCGTCAATAACTCCCACCATCCCTCCTGTGCCTACGACACCCTCATCTACACATCCTCCCCACTGGGAGCCCAGAACGGGCCCGTCTGGGTGTAGCCAGCAGTAGTACACCAACATGAAGAAGGTTCCCAGGGCGAAGCTGCAGGCCACCAGGCACACCACTATCAGGGCGGATGAGTCGCTAGTTTGGGGGCCCCGGTAGGTATACCAGGCAGCGGTGAGGGCCACATTCTCAGCCAGTGTCACAGAGTAATACAGAGCCATACGCAGGCGACTGGGCCCTTCCTTGACGTTGAACCAGCAGAAGATGTAGATGATGCCCACAACCATGTTGTAGATGATTTCTTCCCACTTGGACATGCAGAAGTCAGTCTCACCCTGGATAATCCAGAAGGTCATCACACACCTAAAGAAAACAGCAACACAGGTACAGTCACAAGTAATCATCCGACTGGGACTGAGGAATCCTGGTCTGTTGCTTAGAAAAATGAAGCTGTTGTAAACCCTTATGAAGCATATTCACATGAAAACAACAAAGTTATAAAATCTTTGAAGATTGTACCGACCATTCGGCCATAACTAGATAATTAAGTTCTGTCTGTGCGGCCTTGCAAAAAAAGTCACCTAATTTACAAAGATAATTCATTCAATCTCACTATAAATGACCTTTTCTGTGAAGAGCTCAGAGCTTTTCTATAGAACATTAGTCAGCAAAAGGCCTTGTGAATGTTAGGAGAGATTTAAAGCTGAATTAGGTTCTAAAACAATATCCCAAGTTTAGACATCTCACAGATATGGAAGAGTGGCACGAGCCATTATCAAAAGAAAGTCAGAATAAGTCCTGTGTGGAGTATGCTGCAAGCCATGCAGGCGGGACAGCAAACTTGTGGAAAAAGGTCGTCTGATCTAATGAGACCAGAAACAAACTTCATGGCCTGCTTTCAAAATGTTGTGTGATGAAAAAACTAACATGTCGGCCTAAAATCACCACAAACATGGTGGGACATGGTGGAGGCTGCACCGTGCCGTGGGGATGCTTGTCTTCAGTCGGGACAAGGAAGCTAAGAAGTCATCATGAGAAATTGTCTGGAGCTAAATTTACAGCAATCTTGGAAGAAAACCTGTTAGAGACGGCAAAAAGCTTGAGACCCACAGACCTTAACCTACTGCCCTAGCTGCAATGGAATGGCCTAGTCAAAGTCCAGAGTCAAAGCTACTCAGAGTTTTTGGACTTGAAAACTAAGACATTCTCCATCCAATCTGATTAAGCTTGATCTATTGTGCAAATGTTTTCCAGATCTGGATTTATAAAGCTGTTGACAGCATGAATAATTTAGCAAAATGCTGCAACTCTTCCAGTATGCATGGATGTGCACGACTGCAGAGGTTGTTTTTAATGGATTTGTTTTACTGCTATAAACCACAAACACAGGTACGCATTGTTATCTTAAAGGGTGCACCCCTGTCTGGAGGCAAATGTTTGGAGTTTGATCAAATATTACAAACCAGTGGCTGACGATGAATATGCCAAAGTAGAGCTGGAAGACAGAGGCAAAGAGGGCGAAAGCTACGGTCCTTGCTCCGATAGTGAAGAAGTGCCACAACATCTGGGCGATCACGGCCTTGTAGGACATGGGCAGCTTGTCATCGCGCGAGTCCCGGAGAACCTTCTGGTAGGACGCGATCACCCAGGCCATCGAAACCAGAGATGCTGAAGCCGAGAGGCCTAGTGGAACAGGCAGCGAGAGGAAAAAATAAGAAGAAAGATTATGGTGAGGTAACAGCAAAATACCTATTTAGTTATTGAATTCTGGCTAAGATCTGATGCAGATTAATGTTAATGTCAGGACGGGAAAATAAATAAAATTGGATGAGCAGTTAAGACTGCATTTTCAGCTGATACATAGGTGTGGAGTTGTCCAGGGACAGCTGGTATGAATATGCTAGTAGGGCGAAGCCCTCCGTGCTGTTTACAATAATTAAAAAAAATACCTAATAAACACAAATTAAAAGTATAGGCTATCACTTTCGGTCAAATTTACAAACAGTCTTGGGAAAATCCCAGCCTCTTTCCATAGGGATAATTTTTCACAGCCCTGCTCACTCTTCCTTGGTTCAGAATGATTGACAGATGTCTGGCCACGCCCCCTCGGTTTGCAGCTCATTGGGGCTAATTTTGGTTAGCCCAGGGTCAGCCCAAGCCCACAATTTACTCACTGAAAGCGGACGCATAATAACGTACCTCGATCGCGAGTCTGTGTGGGTGTGGCTTGATGTAGGTACGATGGCGAGCAAGATTAACATAAACAAGGTGAATTATTTATTTTTCTCACCCGTTACCTTAATGTCTTCTGAGGAAAAACTGGAGATGAAGAGGTTGGGGGCACATAGTTTTTCTGTTACTTGGTTTTAGTGAAAGGTGTGGCAAATGGCAGGTATAGCTAGGAAATCTGTTTTTAGTTCTGCATGTTTGGTGTATGGAGGAAACACAGAATGGACACAACAAGGAGTTGTCGTTCTAAAACATTTATCGCTGAAGCCCCTTATGCCGGTGAATTACGTTGGCCGACAGACAGAGATTTTGTGTAAGCTTGGTTTTTTGGTATGTTTTGGCGGCTTTTTAGCAGTTGTATTTGCACTGAAAAAAGACATGTCCACTTATAGCAGATTTTCTTTATTTCTAGTGGCATGCTTCTGTTGTTGGAATCCAGTCTGCAGCATTTATCACGTATAAATAATTATCTGTCAGCCCACCCTACAATTATCACCACCAGCCATCACTGAAGTTGTGTGTACCAAACTTAACCAAACAGAGATTACTCTGTAGCATTGATTTTTTTTTCACCTTGCCTCTTTTGAAAGCCCAACGTTGACTCATACATTTTCTTCTCAAAGCGCCTCTATTTTGCACGGTCAGTTGGGACTTTCCCAGCTTGCAGGTGAAACTTTGAGGCCCATCACGAGCTGCCTAGAGCCCCGTTTAACACATTAAATATGTGTGTTAATCAAGTTAGCTTATCTGAAATTAGCCACAATTCCCACCGAGAAAACAAAACAAAAAAATTTTTCAAGCACCGCGTTATTTTGCTTAGAGCTATAGTTGGTAATCCTGTTCAGAAACACTTTTTGTAATACTGGGTAAAATGGTCCTGAATGTAGTCAATACATGATGTATTCACAAAAAGAAGGTTAAAATTGTTTTCTGTGGGAGGCGCAGGCCTGTAAAACTCTGACCAATCACTGCCGTTCGGTCCGAAGAGCAGGGATTGGTCAGAGTTTTGTTCCTGTTCTCACCCCCTCGGTCCCTCAAGTTCTGGAGGAATCACCTTATCTACTGGTTATCCAACATGCCGATCATTCTGACGCGCTCCCATAATGCCAGTGTCCGTGCTGGATCCGTCAGAGTTTCTGCTTGCTGACTGCTGACTTCTAGTATTTATGTATCCGGTTAGCTTAGCGGTTAGCTTAGCGGTTCGGGGACGGGGGGCTTTATTTTATATAACGGGAGTGTCTGAAGATAAACTCCTGAGTAGTGGGATTTGTTTACCGCGTCATTACTGCATGTGACGATGAACGGCATTGCACATAATGTAGTTCTGATTAAATCAAAGAATAAAGAACAATTTGCCAGTATTTATCATCTTAAATCTATAATGTGTATTTTAGCCAAATTTAGACAAATATTTGTTATCATTTTCACAATAATATTAGTATTTTTGTTAATCATCCATGTTTCCCCCCCCATTAAGCTGAACTTGAGAGCGTTTGTGTCATCTGTGAAGGCAACACTGGGAACTACAGACCCGGCGACCAGCAATGCTCAGTTCCATCTGAGCAGGACCACGGTGGTTTCGGACCACCACAGACAGTAGGAGCGTGTTTGGCAGAGCTGCATGCAGAAATGTTATCAGAGGAAGCCGAGTGCGCTTCAAGTGACTGTCAGAGCACATTTACTGCCTTTCCTGGAGAAACACAGAGCTGGGCTGATTTACTCCACTGTCAGCCAGGCATGTCACTATCCATGCAAAGCTCTTATGGTCAGTGGGCACAAGGTTTATCTTCCGGGTGTGTAGATCTCTGCCATTTAAGAGGCTCTAATACACATAAAGTTGCATGAAAAATAAAACAGTTGGTGGAGCATAGTTGTTTCTTTTGTTTTTCCTAAAATGTTTATGCAATTAGATTTAAGTTGGATTTGTATTAATCACAAATAGTTTCTGTGAATTTAACTTCAATTAATTACTTGTAAATACTCAGTTAAAGACGAATAGTTTTCTTTCTTTCACAGCATAAACATACATTTCAATTTGTATATGTTACCAAGTCAGAGGCATTAGCAGATAACTAGTGTGAAGGTGTAGAAAAATGTAAATTTTCAAACTGCTAGAATGTTATGTCACACTTTTCCCTCAGTTTAAGAAGGAATAACTATGTTTTCTTCAGTTTTATGGAGGATTGTAGCACTGCCCATCCCGTACTTGTAGCTGCACACAGAAAGTCAGCTGCCTTAAAGAAAGGTGCTACCCTTTTTCTCTCTTAAAGGTAAGACAAATTGGTCTGTTTTGATATATTTCCAGTCACAATAAACAGAAAAAGTCATAGTTTGGAAACAAAAGGTGCTCCCCCCTTCAGCCTTTTCAAGTCACACTGTTTTAAAGTTGCTGCAGACTGCAGACAGCCCAACTAATTAACTAGCTAAAATAGCTCATTACAGTTGTGTTAACATGAAAAGAGTAGAAAGGTATAAAAAGGTATATACGGTAAAATTATGTAAAGTTATGATATTCTGTGCAATTAGCGGTTAGAAACTACCAAATTTGACACATAGTAGCTGTTTTTGTTTAAGTCTGTGATTCAAAATGAAATGAAATCAATATAAGTAGAATTAATTAAATATTATTGAGCAGGAGTTGTGATATTTTGGCTTTCCTGCAATGATTTCAGGCAATGTCCAGGAGCTGCACAGAAATATTCATGTTTTGGGACATATTTTTCAAGCTGTTGAGTTTTCTCTGTTTTCTGTTGTGTTCTTTGAACAATTACACTACCAGTCAAAAGTTTGGACTCACCATTGTCATTCTTTGGCTGTTCCTTATTTTTCTGTAACTTTCCACATTGCAGATACACAGTGAAGACATAAAAACTATGATCCAAAAGTGAATAGAATTATGAATCAAACACAAAATTGTGAAATAACTCAAAACGGCTTGTATATTTTAGCTCTTTCTAAATGTCCCTCTCGGCCTTCTCCAGATTAGTTTCATTATGATCATGGAGGTCCGGCATACTGACTTTGCATATCTGCCATTTTTATTTCGATTTTGTAGTCTAAGCTGAAGAAAGGCGAAGCTATAGGGAAGCTTAAGTCAAAATGTTGGTTGTTTGTTGCACCGTCCCCCAGCATATAACAAAAATGGTTGAACGGGGTAGAGGGAAACACCCTAAGACCTGGAGGGGACATGGAGGGGAACTGGAAAGAGGGCAGGGTGTGAACTGCCTCCTCTGGACTTAAAGAGACATCACCAAAACGAGTTGCTCTCAAACGAACCAGAACAGGGGTAAAAAGAGGGAATATGGGGATAAATTAACAAGGAATTCAGACCAACGCATCGCAGTTCCACTTAAGATTCCAACTGAATGATTTCAATGTGAAAAGGAAGGACTGAAAAGCACAAAATGTCCCCTTCAAGGTGGACTACCCTGCATCCAAGAATTAGTCTTTAACGTTTCTCTGTGTACAGAAACGTGGGCGTGCATGTCTATGTGTATTTCTACATGCATTTTTTTGTAGGTTTTATGAGTGTCACCCTTACGTTTCTGGTGGTTGCCTTCTGCTGGCGCCGCCAGGTGTGCGAGTGTGAAGCCGGAGAAAGGAGTTGGCGTTGTTTTGTTTTATTCATCAAAGACCAATCTGCTCCTTGTAAGAGTGGCATGAATAAAGCAAAGACTCTCCTACCGATATCTGCTTTCAGTGTGCGCAGACATGCACCTTTAAACATCACAGTTTATCAGGTGAAAACCATTGCAATGAAGATTCTAGAGTTTATGTTGTCAGCACACACCGATTGACATATTTCAAGTGTTTATTTCTGTTAATTTTGATGATTATTGCTTTCTGCCAATGAAAGCCCCAAGTCCTGGTCATCAATCATTTTTCTTTATACAAAATGTCATCTTATGGTCACGTTGTTCACTGACAACCTCTACAAGGAGGGTAAACCACCAAAGACAATTGCTAAAGAACCTGGTGTGTTAACCAAGAGCAGAGTGGAAAGAAACAGTGTGGTGGAAAAAAGGCCTTGAGGAAATTGCAAAGCAGAGCCCATTCAGGAGTTTAAGGAGTTGTCCATCACTGTGTTATTTGGCTCATCAACCAAACAGGAGAGGTCCAGATCCCCAAGAACAATAAGGCCCACGGAGAAAATCGTCTGGGCTGACCTTCCCTCCATTCAAGACTTGTACAGGTGTTGGGTCTGGAAAAAGGCTGCTAACATCTCTGCAGACTGCAGACATCCTGCACAAACACCGTTTAGAGATTTACCCTAAAAAAATGCAGTTGTTGTCATTTTACCGTGTAAATAAGTACTCAGCCATGTTATTGCCTTAAAAGGCTTTACTGTGCATGTGTTGTCCACAGGTGGGACAGTGTGAGTTGTTGGTGGGGTCAAATACTGAGCAGGGCCAATTTAATCAGGTGTACAAATCTAGCAAATGGGATTCCTGGAGAATGAAGCTTGGCTTACAACAATGCGGAGCTAAAAATGGTTAATTTTAGCTACAAGGCAACACTGTGTTTTAATTGTAGCAATAATGTTATGATAACTAAGCCAAATTACAGATTTAAATGATGTATACATAAAAAATGAGTGTTCACTAAAAATTAATTTACAGAATTTTAGTTTTTCATAATTTTCCCCCTGAAAATAACGATCCTTTCCATGAAAGGTTCACAGCGCGTGAAGGAGACTCAGGGCCTCTCTGACCTTGTGGCGGCAGGACGCCGTTTTGGTGAATCATGATGCTCAGCTGCAGGACGAGCTGCGGCGCAGACTTCAGGAAGGCCTCCAGCAGGCGAAGCATGGTAATGTCTGCGCTCTCGAACATCAGCCTCCACTTGAAGTGACGACGGGGCGCGTTGCTGTGCCATACGCTCTGGATGCCCAGGTAGAGGGTGTGGATATATCTGGAGATGAGAGACAGGGATTTAGAATGATTAAAAACAATCCAGTCCTGTTAGTTTGTAAGGAAGACTTTTGGAAAGCAGTAAAAGATGAGCAAGAACTCAATTGCAAACTTTATGAAGCTAAAGTTTTCATTAGTTCTTGTCTGCCATCTATTTATAAAAATTCATCCCTGTATTTAAGATCTGTCACACATTCCAACAAAAAATAACCGTAGTCAAACCGACATCACTTTGTCCGACGACAGTCCTAAGATACTTTCTGAATAATATAAACCAGTTCTGGTTGTAGTGATTGTTTATTGCCCAGTGATGTCACACATGTCATCAATCTTTAGTTTTCAATAAATCTCAATAAACACAAATTCAAACCACAAATGTAGACCTTCACAGTAAATCATATGAACACATAACCAAAGTCATACTGGATTTAAATCAGACATTTAAACCACAAATTTATTATTTCCTGAGTACAGACGCTTAGCAAAAAAATTAGTTTATTCAAGTGTACTAAGAGTAAACTTATTGCATATTTAAAATAAGGCAGTAAACTTGAAGGTTACTTTTTATAAACTATATCTCTTTGACTTATAGTGAAAAGTATCAACAGAAGACTTCTACTAAGACTTAAGCTTATACTTATACTAAAGTATACTTAATAAAATTACCTTCAAGTATACTACTTTTGGCAAAGCGTAGTATATGACACATCAGTTTCAAACCAAACTGTTAACACTGTCAAACTCAGCTAGCATAGTGCTAACTAGGTGCTAATGTACAGAATAACTATGGGGTAAGAGAGCTTTCTAAATAGATTTGTACATAAAAGGATAGTTGTGTCCATATCAGTCAGAAGTTGTGCATAACAAACATTTGTAAACTCATAATAATTTAAATCACATTCAAAAGATACAACATACAGTTTAAATAGTTACAACTTCAATAACTAATAAATACAAATTTCAAGTTTAAATTTGTGCTTTACTCTTTATGAACACAAACAGCAGCGGCTGCTTGAGAATACGGATTTTTTCTTTGAGAATACGAATTCACAACAGTGGTCTGACGTCACGGTTTCCAAGGCTGGTTAATGGTAACCTGACAACAGCCAGCTGTATGTATCGCTCCGCCTAGCTCCACTCACATACATCTGGGACACCGCCATAGGCATTGCCTTTACTGAAGGCTGGGCCTTATCAAAACTCCTTGCATATGATTGGATAAGCCACTTGTCTGTCATCTTTATCGACGTGCTATTTCAACCAGTCAAACCGAAGCTAACCCGTGACGCTGATGAGACCGACGCCGGAAAAAAAAAAACTTTTTTTTTTTTTTTTTTTTATGTGTTTGCGGCTCTAGTGCAGGGTTTCCCGCAGTATGGCAAGCCGTTTTAACATAAATTCGGTTTTACCGCCCTTACGTTCGAGATATCTCAAATTGTTTTATGACTAGACGTTTTAGCAATTTAAGATATCTCTAATTGTATTTTGACTAGTCAAAATACCTATTCGAGATATCTCTAATTACATTCTGACTAGTCGAAATGACATCAGATTTTCCATTGAGTTGTATGGAGACGTCAATTCAAGATATCTCGAATGAATTACTGACTATCTGAAATACCCATTTCAGATATCTACAATTAAATTACGACTAGTCAAAATTACAATTCAAGATATCTTAAATTGAGTTTTGACTAGTCATAATTCTAATTAAAGATATCTCAAATGCCACCATAATTCAAGATATCTTAAATTTATTTTTGGATAGGCGAAATGCAGTTTTGACTAGTAAAAAATAAATTTAAGATATCTTGAATTGTAATTTTGACTAGTCAAAATTCCTTTTAAGATATCTTGAATTGTAATTTTGACTAGTCAAAATTCCTTTAAGATATCTCTAAATGAATTAGAGATATCTTGAATTATTCAGCTTTTCCATTTAAGATATCTTAAATTGACATTCTGACTAGTCAAAATGACGTTACTGATATCTTGAATTACGAAACGGCTTGCCATATGTCATCACACAGGAACCGGAGGCGTGCGCTTTTGTTTTCAGAGAAGCTAAAGGAGGGTGCTGTAATGCTTTGTGCCGTCTCGCATGTGAAAATCAAGAGCTAGCTGGCTTTACCATAATTCCCAAGAGGCAGATGCTTTACCACAGTATAAAAACTGCATCTGGTTATTAACAGAACTGGTCCGGGCTGAGGAATATTCCTTATTTCCAGCTTGGACATGAGTCGACAGTAGCGCTTTCAGCTAGCCGTTTTTCAGTGCATTGTGTGCGTCGGCAGCAAGTAAATCCGAAATTCTTTGCAAATTTCTTAAGCATTCTTCAAGTATCCTATTTTCGCCCTCTCTGCATATCCCATACTGAAAAAGCTCTTTCTATATTGTGGCATTTTCTTACAATTTTGTCGAAAACAGCCAGCGCCATTGAATGTTCAGGCAGCTTTGGGCAGCTTACAGCCAATAAGGGGCTTACACGCAATGTCTTATTTCAGATATCTTAAATTGTAATTCTGACTAGTCATAATTACGTTCGAGATATCTTAAATTACATCTACGGATGTGTGACGCTTTCAATGACGAATCCGGTGACGTAATTTGAGATATCTTGAAAGGAATTTTGACTAGTCAAAATGTAATTGAAGATATCTTGAATTATTATTCTTCCTAGTCAGAATGTAAATAAAGATATCTTAAATTACCATTCCGGATAGTCAAAATGTAGTTTTGTCTAGTCAAAATGCATTTTAAGATATCTGGAATGTAATTACGGATAGTCAGACGAAACCGAATTTATGTTAAAACGGCTTGCCATACCCGCAGCGCTATCTTAGCGAGGCGGCCGCGGAAAACGTGTCGTCCACCCCCCCCCTCCGCTCCGCGAGCCGGTCCGCGGAAAAAAAGTCATCCACCCCCCCCCCCATCCGCGAGTCGGTCCGCCTCGCATAAGCAAATTCCTGCGGGAAACACTGTAGTGGCAAGCGTTTTATTGACAGTGAGCTGACAGGAAGAGGGGGGAAGACAGGCGGCAAAGCGCCGCGGGTCGGAGTCGATCCCGGGCCGACCGCGTTGAGGACTAATAGGCCTCCCAATATGGTTAGCGCTAACCGCTAACCGCTCCGGGGCGCGGACGCGGACGCGCCCCGGAAAACAAAACTTGCCAAATCCGGTCGGGAGAAGGGCGAAAACATGGTTTCCACCAACAAAAGCCTTCAGAGTCGTTCTCTGATGTTCTTTTAATGAAACAATATCAGATAGATTGGACAACACGGAAGAAATAGCAGCATCAATGTTAATGCTTGCTTCCTCGATGCGAGCCGCCATTGTTGTTGGAATCTCACGGTGGCTTCTCCACTACGTCACATCCATGAAACACCCGCCCTGCGTCCTGATTGGCCAGACCAAAAATTTGGTTGGGGAAATCACTTTGAATGAGCCGTGTCCCAGATGTATGTGAGTGGAGCTAGGCGGAGCGATACATGCAGCTGGCTGTTGTCAGGTTAGGTTAATGGAGCACAGAGTGCGAAGATAGGAGCCGCGCATGCGCTCTTCAGACTGACCGTCTCTGAATGCACCGCGGCTGCAGCTTCATTCCAGACAGCGCAGCGATCACAGTGGTAAGTTAAACACTCCCTTTTCTGCTGCTGCTGTTGTTCAAAAGTACGTTTTCAGGTAGTTTGAAGCGAGAACATTATACTTTTAAGCTTCCCTATGTGGCCTGTTTACAGAGTTAGTGCGTAATTTTAATAAAAGTCCGACGTTGAGCGTCTGTGTCAACTGGTAGGTTTTTTAAGACTGACAGCCTATTTCCTACTTTTATCTTTAAAAAAACAACATTGAGGATGGTATTAAACATGTGATCACGTTGAAATTGTGACTATTTATCTGTAAATAATTAAAATGAAAACACAATTTTTATATATTAGTAACAGTAAAGGGAGTAGAGTTAAGCTACTTTGTCTAACCTTCACAGCATTGTTCATTAAGGAAAAGTTATTTCTGTCTGTCCACCTTTACAGCGATTAATCTATAAATTATGTGCAGTTAGTTCAGTTCATTCTTTCAGTGAAATGGTAGAAATACCAGAGAAGGGAAGCCATTTGTTACATTTACTACTATACATTTGACCCTTTCTTTCTTGAGAACTATAATAATCTGCACGTTAACCTCATATAGTTTTATGGTGTGAAAAGGTGAGAATTGAAAAAAACAATTATGGTAAAATTTGGCATTTTTTATTTACAGGAAGAAACAGAAACAAAATATGTGAGGATAAACACTTCTGTGCCAATCCTCCAAATATTTTTTAATGAAGGGGACCTGAAACCAGCCTTCAGGCTAAGAAGGGCCACCATCGTCCTCCTCCTTCAGCTGCTGTCCATCCAGAAGGTCCATGGATGGCCACAGGAGATAGAGGTGCTGGTGACCCTCTACTGGCTGGCCTGCGGTGCATCCTATAGGAAAACAGCTTGCCAGTAAGATCTCTTACCTTCTTGTCCTTAAATAGAGCCAACAATGACACACAATTGATACATAGATTATATTAATTGGATAGAAGATTAAGACATATCAGCATATTACCTAAATTACAAGTTAATTTTTTATTTGGTACAGGTCTAGTGGAGGCACGCTACAACAGACACCACGCCAAGGCTGATAAACATCGTTGAGCGCGCCTTTGGTGATCTGAAGCGTTTCATCTTCTTAAGGGTGCTGGAGGTCTGCCCGACGTTTGCCCACAAAGTAATCGGCGCCTGCTGCATCCTTCACAATATTAGTATAGCAGCAGGTGATCAGCTAGATGAGGAGGTCGACCCAGAGGAGGACGCCATCCCGCGGTTGAAGACAGGAAGCTGCTCCAGCTGGCTGCATGTTTAAGTGAACATGACTACACCTGACCTTATGTAGATCAGTTTTAGTCATGTCCACATGCTGCTTCATTTCATTTTTTTCACCACCTGTAACAATACATAAAATAATCAGTGAATTAATTTCCATTCCAACTTTTTTTAATTGTATGTTTGTAGGTGTTGTCTATTTGTATAAGATGTTAATAGAAGTTATTTATTTGTTTTAAACCACGTTAGTAACTGTTAATTTGTTGAATATGTTACACCTTCATTCTGTTCCAAAGTTAAAACATTTGTCTAAAATAAATATCTGTTTTTTTTTTTTCATATATTGTTAATATTGTTTTCTTTCCCACTTTCTCTTCTCAATTTTTCGTGTCCTCACTCAGAGGGAACTCACTTAGGAAAAACATTTAAAGAATTTATTTATTTATAGATTTTATATTAGGGCTGGACAATATAGAAAAAAGCATATTGATTTAAAAAATGCATATTGATCGATAGATAATTATCAAAAAGATTTAAAACCTGGCTCTTATAATATTGCTAAATGACTTACTTTTAATATATCACACACAAACACTCAATCCCAATTTAATTCTTATTTAACCAACATTTTTAATTATAACTGATTTGTTTTTTTTTTATGAAAAATGACTTAACTTAAGAGACCTGGGTGATGTTATTAAATACTGACAAAGAATAAACTAAAGTGACCGGCGCTGTTAGAGAAAAACTTGCAGCCCGGAACTTTATATCATGGATCATGAGTGGCGAGTGATTCTCTGAAGCCAGGTTTTTCAGCTGCAGAAAACAGCAGCAGCATATCCCCTCACTATGAAGCACGTTACTGCATGTGTGATGTCCTTACGCCGCCAGCACGCTTTGTCATTTTATCACAAAGAACGGAGCCCAGTAGCTGCTATACCTGCTTTGTTTTGGAAGAACTTCCAGAAGATTCCTAAGAAGATGACGCAGAGCCGCGCGGGGCTGACACAGCTCGCGCTGCTGAGGTAGTGAGCGGCTTACGTGATGAAACAAGTTGGTTGCGTTACCAGACTTTGTTTTTACCGGTTCCTTGCAAATGTTACAGTTCACTGTGGTTTATTTCAGTCAGGCTGGCGAACAAGTAAAACCCCGTTTTGGGACAATTTCCTCCGCCACTCCTTGCTGCGACATATTCACGTGCTCTGTGTTGTGGTTTGAGAGGGCGGGGCTTTGTGACGGCGTGCCTGGGTCCGCGATTACGATTGGTCGAGAGGAAGCAGTGACTGCAGCATCAACTAATATAGGCTAAGAGGAAGGAAGGAAAACTGTCTCTATAACCAACTTTTATCGACCCTTTTTCCCCTTATTGTGCCACACGTCTTTCGACTGATATATATTGTTATTAAATTATGGTCCAGCTCCATTTTATATGCTGCTGTCATTCTTTGGAGACATTTACAATTTATTCCAGCAATTATTGAGTTAATAAAGCAACACGCGTCAGCCTGATAAACACAAAACAAATAAATCACTCTTTTTTTTAAATTACGCACTAACTCTGTAAACAGGCCACGAAGGGAAGCTTAAAAGTATAATGTTCTCGCTGCAAACTACCTGAAAACGTACTTTTGAACAACAGCAGCAGAAAAGGGAGTGTTTAACTTACCACTGTGAGCTCTGCGCTGTCTGGAATGAAGCTGCAGCCGCGGTGCATTCAGAGACGGTCAGTCTGAAGAGCGCATGCGCGGCTCCTATCTTCGCACTCTGTGCTCCATTAACCAGCCTTGGAAACCGTGACGTCAGACCACTGTTGTGAATTCGTATTCTCAAAGAAAAAATCCGTATTCTCAAGCAGCCGCTGCTGTTTGTGTTCATAAAGAGTAAAGCACAAATTTAAACTTGAAATTTGTATTTATTAGTTATTGAAGTTGTAACTATTTAAACTGTATGTTGTATCTTTTTAATGCGATTTAAATTATTATGAGTTTACAAATGTTTTTTATGCACAACTTCTGACTAATATGGACACAACTATCCTTTTATGTACAAGTTTATTATGGAACCGCTTTTACCCCATAAATAACCATGAAACCACAGAATGTTGCAAAAGGAACATGTTTCCAGGACGTTTACAATGTTTAAAATCAACTCATCAAGTTGAGCAATGTATTGAAATGTAAGGAAGACGTAATCTCGTGGATGTAGTTAGATTTCTAGTCTTTTAATAGCGGAAAGGTGACTTCTGATGTCGGCCGAACTACTACCGGTTTCCGTTGATCCACCTGAATAAATCTAATTTAACCCATAGTGGAGTGAAAGGAGCGCATCCTACACGTTGCTCTGAGGATTACTGAGAATCAATGCTATTCTGACTGCAGGTTCACACCAAACAGTCTGGGAAAAAGGAAAAAGCAAGGCTATTCTTGCACCCCTACTATTTGAGAACTACAGCATCCAAGTAAGTTTTTGTCTCATTATTTGTTTTTTTACCTGAGAAGAATTTACTGCTTAGTTTAAAATGGGAATGACACAATCTGATATCAACACACTGCAAAAACAGAACTAGAAATAAGTAAAATGTTCTTAAAATTAGAGTGTTTGTCTTTGATTTGTGCAGGTAAATAAGATGATTTGCCAATGGAATATGATTTTTGCACTTAAAATAGGAACAATTCATCTCAATCATCTTGTTTCAAGCGCAGGATGCCTAATTATCTTATTTTAGGGGTCAAAATACTCGTTGCATTGGCAGATAATCGTATTTACTTGCTCAAATCAAGGACAAATACTCTAATTTTAAGAACATTTTACTTATTTTTGGATCCGTTTTTGCAGTGTACCACTATTATGGCCAATAACTGCTAATTATTTATATGATGAATACATTCCTACCCTTATGTTACTGTGTAGAAACAACCCTTTCTCTGCTACCCCCCCCCCCCCAATCCTGCACTGCATCACTATCACCTGGTTGAACAAATACCACATGGCCAACCCCCTCCCCTCCAGAAACACACATACACAGCAGCAAGATGGGAAAACGCATCGTTAATATCGGCTCAGTTAGACTCATCAGGCCGACACCACATGTTAAAAACTCAACAACAATGGCCGACGCCGATGTTAATGCCGATATAACGTGCATCCCTGGTTTAAAATAAAGTTTTCAGCATCACTTCATCCTCCTCCATGTGAGCCTTGTCTATGCTTGGGTCATCTCCACCATCATGACACATAACTATGTGACAGAAGGATCTGGGCATCATGTGAAAGGAGTGTAGAGCAGTAGGAGAGACGAGCAGAAGAGGAGAGGTAAAACTCTGAGGGGAAGTGAGATGACATGAACATCCTGCACTTCTGCCTCTGCAAGCAGATTTTAAACGGGGGGGAGTAAAAATAACCAGGCAGTTTGTGCACCAACGCAGATACATACACTGTCACCCTCTCTCAGCAGTAAATGTGACAAAGTTTGATCCTGCACCATGCTGATATGCCCAGAGGCACATTTCTACTTGGTCAACTCACTGAAACTTACAGCATCTTAGGTTCATATGTGCACACAGACAGAAACACACAGAGACAAGTGGAGAGACAGACAGACAGGCGGGAGGGCCATCAAAGCAGCCAGGAAATCTGTAGCTCTGCAAATAATCTGCTGCCCTGTTGACACTCCTCCATTCAGCCGCCGTCTAATCGCCTCTTTAACTCGTACTGCCTCTTTCTGGTACCGTTCATTACATTTATTTAGCTCGATTAAATTCAGTTTATTTATAGAGAGAGACAATTCACAAAACATGGAACCTAAAGGCACTTTACAAGACAGAGACATCCAGTTCATTTCCAATTATACAAGAATATGCAAGATATCTGATTAATCCCGGTACAATCATAGAGCTGAGTTACATTCAATGGAACAGAGTCCAGTCCGACCTAAACGTAATATTGTTCAGTTTATAATCATAGTTGGTCAAATGTTATCTTTGTGAGAAAACCCAGCCAGTTGCACAGAGTCGTTATCTTTGCAGCAATTCCTCATACTGAGAAGGAATTGTGCATTTTGCCTAAAGCAGCTTCTACATCCATTAGAGGGTTCAGTATATTTCCAAACAGACTGGATAAGATTATACAGATTGGGTCAGAGTTCCTCTCTAAGGAAACCCAGCAGGTTGCATCAAGTCTCTCCAAGCAGCATTCACTCCTCCTGAAAGAGCGTAGAGCCACAGTGGACAGTCGTCTGCATTGTTGATGGCTTTGCAGCAATCCCTCATTGAACCGATCTCTTATTTGCTGTCATTAGCTGGTTTAAAATTCAGCTGCTCGTCTGCTAACGGGGACGAGACATCAACAAATTACCTGGATTTTACATCCCTTCCACTGGCTTCCTGATTCTTTTAGATCTGCATCTGAGATTTTACTTTTTGTTTTGGCTGATTTAAGTTATCATCGTATGCAGATGACTTATTATTGTACCTCTCGGATCCAGTTCATGCTTATCCAGCAATTCTTTCACTCTTTCACCAGTTTGGCTCATTCTCTCTCAACATTGCTAAGCGTGAATGTGGAAAACTCCCTGCTGAAAGCTGCGTCGTGACGTCAGAGACGTTATTAGGAACATACCACGCGCCTGCGCACATTCATGAACAGACTTTAGTGTGTGCTCCGCTAGCAGGCACTTGCAGCTTTGCTTCAGCACCTTACTAAAATGTTGATTCCTTTGTGTGTACGTGTGCGTTGATGACAATGTAAGTACATAATTCCTTCATAAGTTTGTGTTTACTGCACACTATTAGTTCGGTAACCGTGTAACCTTAGTTGCCGCGAGCTCCAGTGTGTTCAGACGAGGAAGTACGAAGCTGACGTTCATCTATTGGTTTGCCGTCGCGGGAGTGGTTCAGTTTGGGAGCTGTTTGGCAGTGCTCTGAATTGTAGCGTCGTTTCTGCTATTCTGGGGATGTTCAGGATTGTGGGCTGGCTTCCGAGTGTGGTGCGGAGCGCTTGTGGAGCCGGTGTGTTCGGGTAGATAGTCGTTTCTCGACCGTGCGGGGAGGGGAGCTGCTTCTACCATTTGTGGTCTTTGTATGCCACCTTGTGGACATTCGGTGTGCTGCATTCATGTGTTCTGTGTTGACACCCTGGGTGCCCAGTTCTCAACTGTGTTATCCTGTTGTTGCTTGCTACTTGCGGTGGTCCTCTTCCTTGTTACATTACTGTTACTGAAATGTTACATAATTACAATATATATTGGTAATGTAACTGGATATGTATATTTGATTCTACTTGAAACCAAATATTCTGCATATGTTAGAATTTGTATATGTATATCTGGAATCTAGATGTACAATATTATTATTATTCTTCCTGTATATGTTTATCTTGCAGAAACCACGCGTACCTCTACACACTCATATATTCTCTTACATGATCAGCAATAAAGTCCGTAAGAACACCTAAAGTCGCAGCTGTTCTCTGACCGGAGCACATAGTCAGTGAGGGAGCGACTAGCTACCAACGTACACGTCCGTCACAAGTGGTCCTTCGAGCCGGATAAGCTCCGCCCACTGCGCTATGGCGACCTTCCCAGGTGAATACGGAGAGGACAACATCCAAGCCCGTCCTCAGAGAAGGAGACAGCTCCCACGGCATCTTGGGGACTACGAACTCGGTTTCCCAGCCAAACAGCTGCCCCCCTTTGATCAACATCTCCATCAGCCTACCGTGAGTCAACCAGCTAGCCAGCTAGCGTCTGCCGACTTCATCACGCCTGTTTTAACTACGCAAAGTGCAAGCAAAGAGGAGCAATGGCATCGTATGGAAGCACGTCACAACGACCTAACCAAACAACTACAGGAGTTGCAGATCGCAATGGACAATGTTAAACGACTGTCCTACCCACGAAGTGCTCCAGTGTACCAGCCACCATATCCTCCACAGTTCACTAGCGTACCAAGGCTAATCCTGGACAGTCCTACTAGCGACCATTGGTCAACACCAGTGCACAGCCCTACTCGCTACACTGCTGTCGCTAAAGAAGAACCCATACAGCAGCCAATGTCACAGCACAACTCCCCATTACTACAGTCCAACCTTCAACTGCAGACTGGGGAGCCAGGTACACAAGACCAAGCCATGCTTAGCCAGCCAGTTCATCAGGCATCGGCACAACTACTGGCTGATGACGGATGGATTTCCAATCCTATCTCCGTACCCCATACCCCAAATAGACAGAATGTACAACCGTTACAGTCTGTGCCACAGCCCATTATGTCACAGGTTTTGCCAACACAGACTGCTAACCATCCACTTCCTCTCCAACAGAGTAACTCTTTCCCTCATCCTCCTTTCATACATCAGTCCTACCCTCAGCACTCTGCCTACGTACCCGCAGTTCAACATTACCCATCACTCCTGCCAGCTACACAAATGACTACAATGCCAACGCCTAACAGGCAAACCGTCCTACCATCGGAACCTACAGCTCCTGGTATTTTGGAGATGGCCATTGCCTCTTCTTACGGCATTCCAAAGCCCAAGCTTATCCCATTTAGCTCTGGCAAGGAGAGTGACTTCATAATGATGAAGAAGGGACTGGACAGTGTGCTAGGTCCACACAAGCACCTAACCGAGGACTACAAGTACCAAGTGCTCCTCGACCTCCTCAAACTACCAAACGCCTATCAGGTGGCAAAGAGGTATGTCAACGACCGAACGCCATACACCAGTACTATGCACGCCCTTGAACAGCGCTACGGTCAGCCGCGCCAGCTTGTCCAAGGAGAGCTGAAGGCTATCCTGAACTCTCCCCCTATCAAGCCAGGTGACGCACAGGCCTTTGAGGACTTCTCATACGCTGTCAGCACCTTAGTGGGCCTGCTAAGTACTAACGATGGTTCCTCTCGAGCTGAGCTGAGATGTGGCTCTCATGTGGACACACTGCTGAGCAAGCTGCCCGCCACTTACAGAGACCGCTTCGCAGAGTACTGTATAGCTAAAGGGATCATCCGCAGTGGCACTGACCGGACATATACACTCCCTGATTTTGCCGACTGGTTGGAAATCAAGGCACAAGCTATTCAGGTGGCAAGACGTGCTACAGAAGCATCCACACCTGAAGTCACTCAGCCCGAGCGCAGGCACAAGAACATCAAGACCCAATCACTTAAGTCTGCTACGATCTACGTGACTAACCAGCCTGAGAACTCAGAGCCACCACACGGTTCTGCTACCTTTCCAGCCAGTTCTAAACACGGCCAAGCATCCAAGAAGCGAGAGCGCTTTAAGCCCTATTGCCCTTACTGCTCCAACCAAGAACACTATCTCAGCGCCTGTACAGAGTTCTCCAAGCTCAGCACAGCTGAGAAAGGTACTTGGATTAAAGAGAAGAGTAAATGCTGGCGATGTGGCCGTGGACACAAGCCGGAGAGCTGCACCCTAAAGAAGCCATGCTCCACCTGCAATGAGCAACACCTTCTTGTCCTGCACGAAGTGGCCACCAAAGTCTGCCAGAGTCCCTCTACAGTTGCTACATCTTCCAGCATGGTGTACGTCAGCCAGTCCAGTCATTCTAGCCGTGTCATGGTTAAGGTCGTTCCTATCCAATTGCACAACGGAGGCAAGATGCTGGACACTTACGCCATACTAGACGACGGCTCTGAAAGAACCATTCTCCTTCCGGCCGCTGCCAAGTATCTTGGCCTGCAGAGGGAGAATGAGGTTCTATCGCTTCGCACTATCAGACAAGACGTAGTGAAACTTAACGGAGCGTCAGTGTCATTCGAGGTATGCAGCTCTAACAACACTCGAGCAAAATACGCCATCAGTCATGCCTTCACTGCAGATGAGCTCAGTCTTGCAGAACAATCCTGCCCCGCAGAGATGCTCAAGAGGAGGTTTAACTATCTCCGTGGAGTTCCAGTGCGAAGCTTCAGCTTAGTTCAGCCTTTACTCCTCATCGGCTCCGATCACCCACATCTGATCACTCCTGTGCGTCCGATACTGAGAGGAAATCAAGGTAGTCCAGTAGCTGTGTGCACTCTGTTAGGATGGGCCATACAAGGACCGACTAACTTCCTGCAAGCCCCCTCCACAGAGACGTCATGTCTCCAAGCAGCATTCCAGTATCCTAATCAAGATCTACATCAGCACGTTGAGAGGCTCTGGCAAGTCGACACCCTGCCGTATCGTTCTGAGAAAGAAGCAACACGCTCCAAGCAAGATCAGCTGGCTGTCAATATGTGGCACCTGAGTGGTGAATTTAATAAATAGGAACTGCAGTGACTGTGGGCAGGGTTTTAACGAAACGAGCCGTAAGAGTTAACAATAATTTATTTGAAAAAAAGAAGTCAGTAAAAAAGTAAGGTAGTAAGGAGCAGCAGAGTCAATAAAAAAAAGTCTGTTAAAAAGGACAAATTGTCTCTTAGCTTCCCCGAAAGGGGGGGGGGGGGCGTGATCCTCTCCTCAGCTTGGTCCTTCCCGTCACCAGCTGGTCGATCGTCTACAACCATGGCGAATCTCGACGGCGATCCGGCCACGGTCCCCTCCGGTGCTCAGCCTCTCCCGTCACCCGCCGACCGGTCCTCCACGGCCACGGGCGAATTTCAGCGGCGATCCGGCCACTTATACTCCAACGCCCGGTCATCCGTTCCTCGGTAGCGACCAGTTGGACGAACCTCTGCAGCAGCCAGTCCTCCAGCCTTGCTTGTCACCAGCTGATCAATCCTCCACGACCACGGCGAACCTCGACGGCAAACCGGCCACTCATACTCCAACGCCCGGTCGTCTGTTCCTTGACAGCGACCGGTTGGACGAACCTCTGCAGCCATCAATCCGCCAGCATTGTCGCCCTGCCGTTCTCACACCTGATCTGTCCGGCTCCGATTCCCGCTTCAGCTGCACAGCTCTCTTTATTGCCCGTCTCAGAATCTGCATGCAGTTTGGTAATAGAGAACACCTGTGATCGCGGTGGGCGTCGCCAGGTATGGGTGATCACTTCAAAATCAAAACACAATCAAAAAGACATGCAACACCAAAAGGAAATAACAAGCAAATCCAAATCAGAAAAGTCAAAGACATGCAATTAACTTAAAGAAAACAAGACCACATTACCACACCCCCCTACACTTTAACAAGGCCAGTCCCGGCCGACATTTAGTCTCTATAGCGAGAAGGGAATTGACCTCTTGTAGCACGTGTAGAATGGCACAGTACTTGTTCTTCGTTAACAGGGTAGAGCATTACAGGCAGTTCATACGTTTCAACGGGAGATTATTCTCCCAACGTGTCAGTGGAAGGAGCTTTTCTGTGCAAGGTTTGTTCCTTCCCACCCTTCTCTGGCCTAACATGATAAACCAGACCTGTGTCCCCAACATGTCTGCTAGCACTGACCTAATTTCTTTATACATGAGTGGTGGCTGAGTCTCTCCTTCGGAGGGCATGCATCTCCCATTGGAATGGTGTGCTTGACGGCATCCGTCCGACCAAGATCATCATGTTTAGAAAAACACTTTCTCCAATTTTCACACTAGGGTGGCCAGCTTACCGACTTCCAGGTATTAAACCTGGTTGTTCCACTAGCCTCTGCAGGCTGAAGCCTTGGCTCTCCCCTAGGGAACCCCCATCCTACAAGCCCGACTTGTACCACACCACTGTCGTAAACAGCTAGGTCGACATCTCGACCCCCGTGGACATCCACGTCGTCGACTTAGTAGAGGCGGCCAATCTCTTGGTACGGCCCAAGGGTAATTGGAAAGTTGTTCAAATCCTTCGGGTGGACAGGGAGCCTACCATTTCTGACAACAGCCAGGGTGCAGCCCACTGAAACAGTGTTGAGCTCCTCCAGGGCCTCCTCCAGGGCCTCCTCCAGGGCCTCCTCCAGGGCCTCCTCCAGGGCCTCCTCCAGGGCGCAGTAGTCTCTCCCTGCTGGTCCTGCTTGAGCGCGACCCTCGATCACCCTCACTTTTTGCTGGAACCTTTACCTCTCGTCCCTGGGCTCCTCAAGGAGTTCCTCCTTCAGCTCCTGTTTCCACACGTCGCTCTGCTGGTGAGACCGATCAGCATTAGAGTTCCATACCGCAGCACATGTCATTTGAGGCCATATTGGACTGTAATCTTTCTTCCAATAGAAGAGCCTCCTCTTAATCAGCACTGCAGGTTGCATCAGAGTCCAGGGGCACGAACCGCCTTATCACCTGAATTATAGCACCATCAAAATCTTTTACTATATAAATTTAGGGATTCATGGGGCACCAGGATGAATAGGCACCATCATTTTTAAAAGAAAAATATGTTTGCTTTTTTTTTTTTTAAACCACCAATAAAAGTTTCCGTCTTTTTTTTTTTTTTTTGTTAATCTATTAAAACACTGCTCACAATCCTACTGCATCCTGTATCCTGTCAACAACGCCAGAATCTGTGGCACCTGAGTGGTGAATTTAATAAATAGGAACTGCAGTGACTGTGGGCAGGGTTTTAACGAAACGAGCCGTAAGAGTTAACAATAATTTATTTGAAAAAAAGAAGTCAGTAAAAAAGTAAGGTAGTAAGGAGCAGCAGAGTCAATAAAAAAAAGTCTGTTAAAAAGGACAAATTGTCTCTTAGCTTCCCCGAAAGGGGGGGGGGGGGCGTGATCCTCTCCTCAGCTTGGTCCTTCCCGTCACCAGCTGGTCGATCGTCTACAACCATGGCGAATCTCGACGGCGATCCGGCCACGGTCCCCTCCGGTGCTCAGCCTCTCCCGTCACCCGCCGACCGGTCCTCCACGGCCACGGGCGAATTTCAGCGGCGATCCGGCCACTTATACTCCAACGCCCGGTCATCCGTTCCTCGGTAGCGACCAGTTGGACGAACCTCTGCAGCAGCCAGTCCTCCAGCCTTGCTTGTCACCAGCTGATCAATCCTCCACAACCACGGCGAACCTCGACGGCAAACCGGCCACTCATACTCCAACGCCCGGTCGTCTGTTCCTTGACAGCGACCGGTTGGACGAACCTCTGCAGCCATCAATCCGCCAGCATTGTCGCCCTGCCGTTCTCACACCTGATCTGTCCGGCTCCGATTCCCGCTTCAGCTGCACAGCTCTCTTTATTGCCCGTCTCAGAATCTGCATGCAGTTTGGTAATAGAGAACACCTGTGATCGCGGTGGGCGTCGCCAGGTATGGGTGATCACTTCAAAATCAAAACACAATCAAAAAGACATGCAACACCAAAAGGAAATAACAAGCAAATCCAAATCAGAAAAGTCAAAGACATGCAATTAACTTAAAGAAAACAAGACCACATTACCACAAATACACTGGAACGGCGAACTGTCCGTGTCAATGTAGACGGTATAGCTCGCTACGCTACACCTCTACTTCGTAAGCCAACAGCCCCTAAGCTACATGCACCTCCACTAGCAGTGATGCCCCTGCTACGAGCCACAGAGCGACGCATATCCGGCAATCCCGATCTGGCTAAGGTTTACAATGAAGAGATACACAGGTTGGAGAGAGCTGGATACGTTGCCAAAATCAGCAGTGATGAAGCAAGTCAGTCAGAAGAGTCCTGGTACATCCCGCACCACATGGTTCACCACAACGGGAAGGCCAGAGTGGTGTTCAATTGTTCGTTCAAGTACCAGCAGACTGCTCTCAATGACATCTTACTTCCTGGACCTAACCTTGGAGCCTCGCTGCTCAGTGTACTTCTCAGGTTCAGGGAGTACCCAGTAGCTATCAGCGGAGACATCCGTGGGATGTTCCATCAGATTCGGTTACTTCCAGATGATCAACCACTCCTTCGCTTCCTGTGGCGTGACATGGAGAAGGAGCGTAGCCCAGACATCTACGAATGGCGTGTTCTACCTTTCGGGACTACCTGCAGTCCGTGTTGTGCTATATATGCACTACAACAGCATGTCAAGACCAATAGTGCTGGCAATGAAGAGGTCCTGAACTCAGTCAACAACGCCTTCTACGTGGATAACTGCCTCCAGTCCGTCTGCACCCTACAACAGGCCAGACAGCTGATAGACGAGATGAGAGCCGTGCTCGCTGCTGGTGGATTCGACATGAGGCAGTGGGCAAGCAACCAACCAGAAGTAATCGCCCACCTTCCGTCGGAGGCAAGGTCTGAAGGCTGTGAGCTGTGGCTAACAGCAGAAAGAGCGGATCCTCAGGAATCAACCTTAGGTCTACGGTGGCACTGTCCATCAGACACACTTGGCTACAAGTACCGCCAACCAGTCACCTCCGAGCCTACACTGAGAAATGTGTACAGAGTCCTAGCGTCCCAGTATGACCCGCTAGGGTACATTATCCCGTTTACCACTCGTGCTAAGGTCCTGATCCAAGCCCTCTGGAGACATGATCAACAGTGGGATGAACCCATCACAGGGGAACTCCTCTCAGTGTGGCAGAATTGGGAGATCGAACTTTCTCATCTTCAGCACGTCAGCATGCCACCTGCTACATACCTGTTATCGCAAGTGCCGAACCGTCTAATGTGTCTCTACATGTCTTCTGTGACGCGTCAGAGAAGGCATACGGATCCGTTGCATACCTCCGTATGGAAGATGCAGAAGGACACTCACATGTGTCATTCGTTATGGCACGATCCAGGGTCGCACCACGGAAGCAACTATCCATGCCTCGCCTGGAACTCAGCGCTGCGTTGACCGGAGCACAGCTCGCCAAACTACTGCACTCCGAGCTCACTCTGACTATGGGTCACACCGTCATGTGGTCAGACTCTACAACGGTGCTCAGTTGGATCCGGTCTGACTCAGCTCAATACAAGGTTTTTGTTGGAACTCGCATAGCGGAGATCCAAGAACACACCAACACCAGTGACTGGAGGTATGTTCCCTCCGACCAGAACCCAGCTGATGACATCACTCGGGGGAAGTCACTACACCAGCTCGCTCAGCCTACCCGCTGGAACAATGGTCCTGCTTTCCTGTACGAATCCCCCAGCCAGTGGCCAGAGAACTTGGTGGAGAAAGTAGAAGATACAGTAGAGCTCAGGAAGTCCATGTTCTGTGGTCAGGTTACAGTCCCCGACACCTATCCTGATCCACTGCAGTACACGACCTGGTCTGACCTAGTAGATGCTACTTACCGGTCTCAACACGGGGCGGCTGTAGCTCCTATGCCCGCTTCAGATCGCATAGAGACAGAAGTAGCTCTCCTGAAGCGGGTGCAAGCAGATAGCTTCCCTGAGGAACTCAGTGCTCTGCAACACGACCGACCAATCCGACCTAGTAGTCGCCTCAGATCTCTCTCACCAGAGTACGACCAGATACTTGGTCTTATTAGAGTGGGAGGTCGCCTTCGCAAAGCTAATGATCTACCCGAAGACTCAATCCACCCGGTCGTCCTAGCACCAGAACACCCCATCACTCAGCTCCTGGTTAAGGACTACGATGATCGTCTCCTACACGCTGGTCCAGAGCGAGTCTTCGCGGAGATTAGGAGGTCATACTGGGTCCTCAGAGGCCGCCAAGCTATCAAGAAACACCAACAACACTGTGTTGAGTGTCGTAGATGGAGAAGTAAGCCTACGATCCCCAAGATGGCTGATCTACCTGCTGGGCGTCTTCGTATTAACAAGCCGCCATTTTGGTCCACTGGAGTGGACTGTTTCGGCCCATACACTATCAAGTTGGGACGGAGGCACGAGAAACGTTGGGGCATCTTGTTCAAATGTCTCACAACCCGCTGTATTCATCTTGATCTGATGCCAAGTATGGACACGGACTCCTTTCTTCTGGCTCTCCGCCGCTTCATAGCACGTAGGGGCAAACCCTATGAGATACTCTGCGACAGAGGTACTAACTTCCGTGGTGGTGAGAGAGAGCTCCAGCAATCCTTTGCCGCACTCGAGCCATCGCTTAAAGAACAGCTGGCCAAACAGTGCATCCTATTCCAATTCAATCCCCCTCTCGCTCCACACTTTGGAGGAGTGTGGGAGAGGGAGATTAAGTCGGCCAAAGCTTCACTCCAGACAGTCCTGAAGGATCAAGTTCTGTCAGAAGAAGCTCTAATGACTGTGATTATTGAAGTTGAGGGCATCCTCAATTCTAAGCCCTTAGGCTACGCATCTTCTGATTTGGCCGATCCTGACCCGATTACCCCCAATCTCCTCCTCATGGGACGACGAGATGCTTCACTCCCTCAGGCAGTTTACGGCTCCAGCGATCTACTAGGACGACGTCGATGGCGGCATAGTCAGGTACTTGCCGACCTCTTCTGGAGTCACTTCATCCGTAATTACTTGCCTGGCCTACAGCTACGCCAGAAGTGGAGAACTACTACCCCAGATCTGGCAGTGGGTACTGTCGTCATGGTGCTTGACTCACAGCTCCCAAGAGCATTATGGCCCGTTGGGCGTATCACCCGTATCATCCCCAGCGACGACGGTAAGGTGCGAGTTGCAGAGGTAGACATCAAGGGTAACCTCTACACCCGTCCTGTCGCCAAGTTGGTCGAACTTCCGAAGATGCCTGATGAATGAGAACCCAGCTGCGCCGATCCAGCAGAGACTTTCCTGGTTTACGTATTCGCTCCACGAATCCGGGGGCGGCTGTGGAAAACTCCCTGCTGAAAGCTGCGTCGTGACGTCAGAGACGTTATTAGGAACATACCACGCGCCTGCGCACATTCATGAACAGACTTTAGTGTGTGCTCCGCTAGCAGGCACTTGCAGCTTTGCTTCAGCACCTTACTAAAATGTTGATTCCTTTGTGTGTACGTGTGCGTTGATGACAATGTAAGTACATAATTCCTTCATAAGTTTGTGTTTACTGCACACTATTAGTTCGGTAACCGTGTAACCTTAGTTGCCGCGAGCTCCAGTGTGTTCAGACGAGGAAGTACGAAGCTGACGTTCATCTATTGGTTTGCCGTCGCGGGAGTGGTTCAGTTTGGGAGCTGTTTGGCAGTGCTCTGAATTGTAGCGTCGTTTCTGCTATTCTGGGGATGTTCAGGATTGTGGGCTGGCTTCCGAGTGTGGTGCGGAGCGCTTGTGGAGCCGGTGTGTTCGGGTAGATAGTCGTTTCTCGACCGTGCGGGGAGGGGAGCTGCTTCTACCATTTGTGGTCTTTGTATGCCACCTTGTGGACATTCGGTGTGCTGGGTGTGACACCCTGGGTGCCCAGTTCTCAACTGTGTTATCCTGTTGTTGCTTGCTACTTGCGGTGGTCCTCTTCCTTGTTACATTACTGTTACTGAAATGTTACATAATTACAATATATATTGGTAATGTAACTGGATATGTATATTTGATTCTACTTGAAACCAAATATTCTGCATATGTTAGAATTTGTATATGTATATCTGGAATCTAGATGTACAATATTATTATTATTCTTCCTGTATATGTTTATCTTGCAGAAACCACGCGTACCTCTACACACTCATATATTCTCTTACATGATCAGCAATAAAGTCCGTAAGAACACCTAAAGTCGCAGCTGTTCTCTGACCGGAGCACATAGTCAGTGAGGGAGCGACTAGCTACCAACGTACACGTCCGTCACAGTGAATGCATCCCTGTTAATGTGTTACTGCTGTCTTTCTTGCAGTGTGACATCCCTTTCAAATTCAGCCCTGCTGGATTTGAGTCTTTGAGCATTGCCGTAACTAGGACCTGGAAGTTTCTATTTTCTGCTAACTTCCCTCTTCTGACTGAGACTAAGGTTCCCTCCTCCTCTTCCTGGTCTGGGAGGATCACTATTATCAAGATGAGCGTTCTGTTCCTCTTTTAGTGCCTACCCCTTTCCTGTCAGAAACGATCTGTAAAACGCTTAATCCATCCATCCATCCATCCATCCATCCATCCATCCATCCATCCATCCATCCATCCATCGTCTTCCTCTTATCCGGGGTCGGGTCGCGGGGGTAGCAGCTTCAGTAGGGAGGCCCAGACGTCCCTCTCCCCGGCCACTTGGGCCAGCTCCTCAGGAGGAATCCCAAGGCGTTCCCAGGCCAGCCGGGAGACATAGTCCCTCCAGCGTGTCCTGGGTCTTCCCCTGGGCCTCCTCCCGGTGGGACGTGCCCGGAACACCTCACCAGGGAGGCGTTCAGGAGGCATCCTGACCAGATGCCCGAGCCACCTCAACTGGCTCCTCTCGACGTGGAGGAGCAGCGGCTCTACTCTGAGTCCTCCCCGGATGACTGAGCTCCTCACCCTATCTCTAAGGGAGAGCCCAGACACACTACGGAGAAAACTCATTTCAGCCACTTGTATCCGGGATCTCGTTCTTTCGGTCACGACCCAAAGCTCGTGACCATAGATGAGGGTAGGAACGTAGATCGACCGGTAAATCGAGAGCTTCGCCTTTTGGCTCAGCTCTCTCTTCACCACAACGGATCGGTACAGCCCCCGCTTCACAGCAGACGCTGCACCAATCCGCCTGTCGATCTCCCGCTCCATCCTCCCCTCATTCGTGAACAAGACCCCAAGATACTTGAACTCCTCCACTAGGGGCAGCTAAACGCTTAATCAAATATTCCAAAAATAATTTATGGAAAGATAGAACTCTCAGAAGTCTCTACTCAAAAGGTATAAGTTTGACGGGGGCCTGTCTTTACCCAACTTTTTATTTTATGAAAATAACAAGTTGTATGTTTTATTACTTGGCGGCCAACATCTGTAAAACTGTATCTCGGTCAAATTCGTTAACGGTTCCTTGGTGTCAGCTGGATGGACGATTATGCCCCCATCCTCTCTCCTTTGCATTTTAACCGAGCCCATTGTCACCAACCCTGCTGGCTTTACCTCCAAGTCAGTAGTCAGCTCGACCCTTAACAGTTTAAATTTAAGTCTACCTCACCACTGGCCCATTGCTGAAAAATCTTCTGTTCAAGCCGTCCTCTTCTGATCCCACTTCTACTTTGTGGCTCAATAAAGGAATCAGGTGTTTCAGGGACTTTTATAAAGACGGTTATTTCTGCTGCTGTTCAGACCTCTAAGAGAATTACACTCTCGTCTCTTCAGATGTTTTCAGGCGAGAAACAACATTATATCTTTCTTTCCTAATTTTCTACATCTAATGCTAATTCAAGGCTCTGTTTAGGTGCCATTCTTGTGCCATTCTTCCATGTTTGCAGCATTGCTGCATATCTGTGACAGCTGTAAAGGTTCCCATTGTAGTCTTACACAAATGTTCTTTTCTTTCCCACTCCAGACACGTTTTTGGCAAATTTATTTTGACTGAATGTCAAAGATACTCTCTAAAGGTATTGGAATCTCTCCACATCTGCCGATCTTTGGTCTCCCTGATGACTGCACTTGCTATTCGGCAGAACAATTAGAGGTTTGGGTTTTCACTTCCTTAATAGCCAGACGTCATTTACTTCTTCACTGGAACTCAAACTCTGCGCCGTCTACCACACAATGTATGCATGAAGCCATGTCTCTTCTGACAATTGATAAAATTAGATAAACTTATTTCAGAATCAACTCCCCAAACAGATTCAAACAAAAATGGCAACACTTAAATATGACTGTATACTAGCCCCTTTTCTTCTTTTTAATTGGTGATTTGTATCTTATTTTAATTGCGTTTGGTGCCCTTGTCATTGGTATTTTTGTCTTATGTAATGTATTTTTTGTTAATTGTCTTATGTCTTGTGTTTGTTGGTACTGTGTGTTAACCAAATAGAGAAAAATCACCAGAAAAGCACGTACAAGTCCTTCTCTTGATCCACTGTATGTTCGCTGTTCCTTTTGCTTTTCAATAAAATCTATATAAAAAAGAAGATGTAACTTTTGGTCTTTACATTTTAAAACGGTCAGGCAGCTCCTTACTTATCAGAGCTTTTACACAATCATGTTCCCAGCAGGACTCTGAGGTCAGGTAACCTGCTGCTTTTTGATGTTTCTCGGACTCGTGCTGTGAGCCGAGGACACAGAACCTTCTCTGCTGCGACTCCAATACTTTGAAATGATCTTCCTCTCGCTGCAAAGATGACCAATATCTGAAATGATTTTAAATCCCTTTTACAGACTCATCTTTTTTTACATGCCGATTTTTCCTCCAGAAATTGAGCAGAAGTATCAGGCTGTTTTTTTTTATTATTTGTCTTATCTTTTTATTGTTTTTGCTCTTGTCGTATTAGTTTAACAGTGGGTGTGTTTAATTTAATTTATCCGAGTGACCTGTATAGCACTTTTGTTACTATGAGTGTATAAGGCAAGGCAAGGCAAGGCAAATTTATTTGTATAGCACAATTCAGTACAAAGACAATGCAAAGTGCTTTACATGATTAAAATATAGCAAAAATAAAACAGAGTAAAGGCAAGTAGGAATAAAATGTAGATAGAAAATAAGTGATGCTTGATTGAATTATTTTTTTTTTTTACCTAGACCTCATCAACTGTCTTAAAAGTCAGGTAAAACACGGAGGCTGTAAGTTAAAAACCAGCACTAAAATTAATTAATAGTTTGTCGGCATGATTAATAGAGGAATAATTTATTATGGTTATTAAAATAAAGGATTTATCCCTTATACTCTTCCAGGGTTATTACTCACAATCTGCCAATGATGAAAAACAAGAGCTGAAGAAAGAAGGGGAGAACCATCGTTTATCGTGGACTCAGAAATCTGACCTGACCTTTGACCTGGCCTCCTGGCCTAGGCCCGCCTACTGATCAATTAGCTCTGCTCTGTACCTCCCAGCAGGTTTCCATTAACCACGCGCCTCAGTCTGCCGTCATCACTCAGCTGAAGACTCTGAACTTGTCCAATCCCACACCAGCGTTTATCGCCTCTGTCTGAGTCTGTGTGCGTGTTCAGGCACGCGCCTTCTTAGAAAACGCGCTGGTTTCCACTTCTGATTGGTGCGTCCACATCTTTCAGAAGCTAATCAGCAGTACCTGCGGTACTTGATGCGCTTACATAAATATTTCTGTGCATCTGAGCAGCCTCCGCACACATGCTTCATGCTTTCTGGTTACACTGAAGAAGCAGAGCAGAGGTTAACCTTCACGCACACATGGTAAACCCTACAGCGGCTCTACAGTGACAGCCAGCATTATGTTTTTGAGAGATCGTGTGAGACGGGTCAGCGAGGGCAGGGAACCTGTGAAGGAGGAGGACACGAAGCAGCAGCTCCGCTCGGCGTCAGACGCTCAGGAGTTCCACCTTGTTGCTCCGCTGTCGGCTCTTTTTCGGTTTCGGTTCATTCACGCTGCTCTCATTGTGCCAGCATTTTGGCAGCAGTTTAAAAAAAATACCCTAAACAAACAGCCCACCGCTGCAGTGACAAGTGGCTGCAGGAGCGTAGAAAACATGTAAAGCCTCTGCTAAATTAATCAGATCCATTCTTTCAATTTAACCCCTTAACTAGGGAACTCTGGGGAATACAAAATAAACAAATGTTGTGTAGGGGAGTAGTTGTGTGTTTTTTGTTTTATAATCTCTCAGACAGAAAAAAAGTGGTTATAGTGCGCATATCCTCACGTTTTATATCCAGGACAACCCAAAGACCTTATAATAATTAAATCATCAGCTTTTCTTTTGTTTACAGTTTTTATTGGTTGCTTTGACCTGTTTGAAGAAACTGGCAACCTCTCAGTTTTCAGCATCTCCATCTCAGCAGAGCAAAAGACACCTCTTGCTAATGAGTTAACCCATTTTCATTGGTTTGACTCATTTTCCCCACCCTTTGGCAAAACATTTAACACAGATGTCATTCATGCAGTCCAAACTCCATTGCTTTAGCTGTGGTAGCAAAACAGAAACCATATGTTCCAAGCTCTTAGAAACTTCTTGATCAGAATGAAATCACTGAAGCACCTGTTTGACACTTCTTTACACAATTTTTCAATTTGCAGTCAGTTTGCAGGTTTTACGTAAAAGGTGCCATGTTGTGTGTTCTTTGCAGACATGGATGGTCTAAGGCAGATGAGAGTCAGAGTAAGAGGTAGATGGGTCAGGCGAAGAAGATTATGAGGAAGAGGAGTCCGTGTACGAGGTGGAGGTGTAGCTGGAAGGGCTGAAGTTACAGATGAAATTTGGGCAACTATGATTGATCATGTGGTAAATCATGGCCTTTCACTTAGAGGGGCGGGACAAAGAGTCCAAACTGTTCTCAAAAGAAACACGGTTGCATCCATTGTAAGAGTTTTTCAATGGGAGAGCAGGTATTGCTGCTATACAGTATACAGATACATCTCTATCTATTCCTATAGAGGAATTCTTCAGTGCATGGAGATGGAAAGTATATGATCACTGCCCCTATGAGCAGATGCCCTCGCTCAATGCAATGTCTGCTGCTGACTATGATATAGATGCAGAGGCATGTCAAGGATGGATCAGGCATGCAAGAAGATTTTTTTTTAGGTGCAAGGGAAAATATTGAATGTGACGTAGATGAAGCCAGGTGGCCTATTCGTCAGGGCAGAATGGACTAGAAGGAACAAACAGCCCTAGTATTTTCTGTTGGAATCTTTCATTTTTTGGAAAATATCATTTGTTTATCTGGAAAAAAAGAATGAAGAATCAATAAAATTTGCATCACAGCATATTTGCTTCTGGATCCATTTTTTGCAAAAAGGCAAATTTGATTACAAATGACACTGCCATGTAAGCTGCATACAGCCTTTGGCTACAATGAACCAGCAATGCTGCACTGATTCACATTGAGTGCGGTATTTTGTATTTTGTTGCCCCTTGTGTAACGAATGATTGGAAGGGCTCAAACATTTGTGTGCAAGTTGTGTTGTTTGAGGGCAAAATTTGCTTTTGGTTCATATTTTAAATGTTTTGGCAGAGTTGGAGCCTTTTGCAAACAAAATGTTTCATTTTGACCAGTGGTGCCACTGTTTAGGTCTCTGCGTTAACTGTTTTGAAAAATGTGGGTTTTGAGTTGACTGCTGTGTCAAAGCAACCTATAAAAACTGTAAAATGAGAAGAATGCAGTTTTTGATTTAAATGCTCAAATCATATTTTTTTGTCAGTTGATTTCAATGTAAATATTAGCTGTAGATGCCCTGACATTATCTCACCTTAGAGGACAGCTATAAAAAAACAACAACCTGATTGTTCTAAATTATTGCGCTGGCTCAATCGTTAGCTGGTAACAGTTAACGCTGGTTACCTGGGCAATGCGTCACAGCGAGAGATATCAAAACGTTCTCTCAGCCGCTTCTTGTGAAAAATGCACAATTTTAACAGAGAAAAAAAAAACATGAAAGTATTATGAAATGATTTGATATTTGTTTCTTTTGTATGTCACCATGGTATAAGCAGGATTATACACTTCGAGTTGTCCGTTATCAGAAATTAACGGACTTCACCATTCATTTCTGATAACGGCCACCTAGTTCCATCACCCGCCAAGCTAACCGGATACATAAACACTAGAAGTGCGCAGCCAGCAAGCAGAAATTATCAAGGAACACGCACGGACACTGGCATTACATGAGCACGTCAGAATAATCAGAATAATTAACATGTGGGACAACCAGTAGATAAGCAGATACCCCAGAACTTGAGGAACGGGTGGGGGGGGGGGGGGGGGGGGGGGGGGGGGGGCGAGTACACAAAACTCTGGTAAATCCCTGCTCTTTGGTGAGAAGAGCAGGGATTGGTCAGAGTTTTTACAGGCCTGTAGCTCCCACTGAGATAAATTTTTTAACCTTCTTTTTCTGAATATATAATGTATTTACTGCATTCAGGATGGCAGGGCCATTTTATGCAGTATTATAAAAAGTGTTTCTGACCAGGATTACCAACTATAGCTTAAAAGGGTGCAGGTAAATATCTAACTATATATGTACTTTTCTTTCATCCACTCTTCGTCAGATTCTTCCATGAGCTTCTGGTCATAAAGATTTGCTACCTTAGCTAATTATTTTGTTGCCTTTTTGGATCCCTTCCATTCATGTATGTTTGGGTTTTGATCCCTTTGCATTAAACTCCTCACTGCTGGTTATCGTCCATTTATTGCCTTCATTTGGGTTCTTCCCCCCTTACTATGAAACATGAAAAATTGATCCAGATTCCTTAACTACCATAAAACCCCTCATGGCACTTTAGCATCCTCATCAGACAGATTTACTATAAGGCCACCAGTGCTACCAGTTATATCAACCATGCCTGCTCCCACCGTAGAGGAGAGAAAAGCAACGCTGTCTGAGTCGAAACAATCAGAATATGCCATCTACGTGTGTCAAAGCTGCATGGAAACCAATGTGGATGAACAAATTCAGATTTGTTGCAAATGTCCCGTCCTGAAGACGATCGTTCAACGGCTTCCTTCAGCTTTGCCACCACAGCAGCATCCGTCACCATTTTTCTCCTTGTCTGAAAACCAGAATAAAACCCTGGCTCTGAAGTGACCAAAGCATATCATCCGAGCGAGAACGCCGTTTGCTCAAAGGGGAATTTTATGCACATGTGGAGATGTGATTCTCAGTGACTTGGAGCCAGAGACCACAACCCACAGATAGACCTGATGTTCCTCACACAACGACTCCCCAAACTTGCAACGAGATTGAGCCGCAAACCATTCAGCGAATGTTTGGAAAAACCCACACAGAGCAGAAATAACGTCTTCTCTCAGTCTGCAAGGAGCTCAGCTGTCACCGCCGACCTACTTAGACTGTCACACTGAAAAACGAAGCGAGCGGAGAGGAGGATGTGAGATTATGTGAGGAGTGCGGGGAGAGGAGCGGAAGAAAAGGCAGAGGAAGAGATGCAGAGCAGGGGAAAAACTGCAAGGAGGTGGAGGAGGAGGAGAGACGAGCTGAAAAAGAAAGGGAAAAATATATTAATCGTGCCTCGGGATAAGATGACGACCGAAATAGGAGAAGCTATAAAAATGAACAAAAAAAGGGAGACAAAGAACAGGAGAAAGAAAGGAAAATGGGAAAAGTGGTGCAAACAAAGGAAGATGAAACGCAATGACAAAACGTTAGAGTTTATTTGAATACGTGAAAGTGTGCGTTAACGCGCGTGTGTGTCACATAGAGCCAGAGGAAAAGCGCTGATTGCTGCTGCCGACGCGTCCAAGCTTGCAGATCAGATACGATCACTCCGAGCGCTGAAGTGTTTAATTGGGAAGTGTGCGCATGTGTGGGTGCGTGTGTGAAACAGGTGATTTTTATCAATTCACTCAAGGCTCGATCTTTTATCTGTGCGCTGCTCCGCCTTCCTCCCCTCGCTCCTGCATCCATCACTCAGGAATGGCAGAAAAGTATCTGCTGTGTGCCGACCTGAAGGAGAAAACGAGAGAGGAGAGAGAGGAGGTGCCGAGGACGAGCAGGAAGTGGAGGATTAAAAGTAAGAGGAAAAAGTGGAGTGCGGTGGTTAGATTACTAATTGAAAGAGGGGAAAGAAAAAGAGTTTAAAAGGGCGACGAGAAGAAAAGCTGAGAAGTTTGGGGAAAAGAGGAAACAAGAATAAATGCAACTAAAAGAGAACGACCGCCCATTACTAAGGGGTTGGACCTGTTTCTGTTGAATCTGCATGTTATCTAAGCCATTACAAGGCCTTTGTTTGGCAATAGTATAAAGCTTGGTAGTCCACATTACTCCAGACCTTTTGAATTGAGAAAGCTTCCTGGAGAGGAAGCGAAACGTCTTCAACTACGGAAAACAAGTCCAGTTGCTCAGAAAACTGAGGCTTGGAAAAACAGTAAGTTTGTCATTAATCAATTTATTAACTAATCAGTAAAGACAAGTTTGTTTCTAGTTGAAAATCACAAAGGCATCTCTTAATTTTTATTTATTTTTATATATTTTTTTTTGTAAATTTTAACTAAACATTGTTTATGTCTTTCTAAATAATCAGTGGAAAAATCAAAGCCTTCTTACAATTGCTGACCATCCATTTCCATTTTCTCTCTGGTATTCTGGGGATTCATCTTTAGGAGTGAGCTCCAAGTGTTGGGATGAGCTTGGAAGACCTAATGTCTTCTAATGTTTAGCTCTTTCCACAGCATCTCCATCAGCTTCCAGTCAGAACTTTGACTTCTTCAGAGGAAGCGTGTTGTGAATCGAAAAGATTCATTAATCAAGCCCAAATTGGTTTAAATAAGTTTACCAAATGGCAAACTTAGCTGTTCTATGAAGTCTACAGAGACCCAAAGCTCAGGTAGAGGGAGAATCCGCAGACAAGACAAATATCAGTAAATGCCACAAATCTTGTCCTTGTGGAAAAGTGGCAAGAAGGAAGCAATTGTTGGAAGAAAGTTAGAAGTCTGCAGTTTACAGCAAACACAGCAAACCTTTGGAAGAAGATGCTGTAGTCAGATCAGACCAAACCTGAACTTTCTCGCCTGAGTTCAAGAGGCTCGGTTTGGAGGAAAGGAAACATTCATCACCCTGATCGCATCAAGATGAAGCATGGTGGTGGCACCCTCATGCTGTGGGGCAGAGAAGCTGGTCAGAGTTGATGGAAAGATGAATGAAAGTAAATCCAGGGCAACCAAGAAAGAAATTCTTCTTTTTTCTCTCACTCTGCTGAGTTCTCCTACTGTTCTCCAATTTAGCATTGTTTGTTGTTATTTCAGCTTTTAACTTTTTGTTCTCTTTCTCTTCTTAGAAGGTACACCTGGTCTGGCGTTCTGTTAGCTGTGACATCATCAGGGGAGGCAGATCATCCTCTATTACCATCTAACATAGAAAGTACTCCTGGATCAATGTGAGCTTCTGAGCTTTCTGTGTCTCTGCTCTGTCTTCTCTAAGCCCCAGTGGGTGGAGGCAGATGAGCGTTCACACTGAGCCTGGTTCTGGTTCTGCTGGAGGTTCTCCTCCCTGTTAAAGGGGAGTTTTCCTCTCCACTGTCGCTTCATGCATGCTCAGTATGAGGGATTGCTGCAAAGCCATCAACAATGCAGACGACTGTCCACTGTGGCTCTACGCTCTTTCAGGAGGAGTGAATGCTGCTTGGAGAGACTTGATGCAACCTGCTGGGTTTCCTTAGAGAGGAAACTTTCTGACCAACCTGGAGGATCTGATGGAATCTGACTTTATAAAGAGTCTTGAGATGATATGTTGTGAATTGCCGTTTTATAAATACAATTGAACTGAAAGCCTTTTAGAAGTTGCAAAAAACTTGAGAGTGGGGCGGAGGTTCATCTTGGTTTAGATCGAAGGATGTTTCTAAGCATTAGAATGGCTCAGTTTGAATCTTGACCTAAATCCAAGGACGAATTCTAACTGAGCTGCTTTGCAAAGGACAACAGGAAATAATTTCAGTCTCTAGATGTGCAAAGCTGATAGAAACACAGCTGCAGCTGTAGCTGCACTGAAAAGTGGTTTTACAAAGTATTGACTCCTATTCAAAACAAAAGCACACCACAGAAATCTGAGCAATAACTCACTGAAGTTTCTGGCTGTTAGACGACAAAATGTGGGCAGCGTTTTAAATACTTCGGCATTATAACAAAGATTGACATAAGGTGAGTTTTCAGGATAAAAGAAACAAAAGCAATAAGAATAAGAAACCAGGAACACAAAGGGGAAAACAGGTAATATCAAAGCATGAAAAAAAAAACATCATTGCCAACAAAAAGGTAATAAAGCAACATAAGATGAGGTGAAGAAGAGCAGGAGGGACAGGGAGGAGAAGAGCGGTGAGAAGATTGATGGCGAGGAGAAAAGGTAATGGAGGAGAGAAGAGAAGGTAATGAAGGGAAAGAGAAAAAAGGGACGGAGGAGGTGATGATCAGTGAGCTCCTGCTGCTGCTGATCAATCACTGTTTATGGACCGATCAGAATGAAAGGGAGACGCAGAGGAGAGGACGGATGGGTGCAAGAAGAGGGGAAAATATTTATTGTCCAGACAGAGTCACAATAGCAAAGGAAAGAGGAGACAGACAATCAGATTCTTATTCCTGTTCATTTATTTTATTTTCTTCTCTGTTGTTTTGCTCTTTCTACTTAATTCTCCACTCTCGTTTTAAACCAGACGTACTTTGTGCTAATTGGTGTAACTCCATGTTACTAAATCCTGTTCTCACAGGTAGGTTTAATCGGTTAAAAATAAAGTACAACCTAATTTACACCGCATTTCTCTCGGTTTTCATGTCACCTGTTTTTTTTTCTTCTTAATCTTAGACACCGGCGGATGAGTGAGTTCACAGGTTCCTCAGTTCAGATGTGTTAGGAGTTGGAAGAGCCGAGCTGTTTAGTCTGGGGTTCCTGGTGGCAGACAGTCCGATGCATTCAAGGCACCCGTTGTTTTCACCGCAAAACAAATGGAAACGACCACGAGCAGATTTACAAAATTAGAACATTTTGATCGCTTTAGACAAAGAGTGGATGGTGATGTTGGGAGGGGTTGTGAGTTCTTTAATTAGCATTCACCAAAAGAAAAGTTTTTTCTTTTCCGTTTTCTCATTTTTTTAGGAATATGCTAAATCCATGTGCTGCTGGGGTTTTGTACAAACACTAAAGGGCTGTGTGGGTTTACAGGAACCAAGCGGTATCTGCTACATCTTCTGAGTGTCGGTGCCAGTTTTAGCGTAGAGATGTGCAACCAATCCATGTTGCAGCGACATGAAAACTGTAATTGTTTGTGCAGCTGTAAACAGTCTGTCGTGGTAGTAAGAAGGGACGAATAAGGGATTCGATGCTAACCCTGTTAGCAGCAATAAACAGTTTTATTGTTTTTCTGGCCTCTAATCAGCACCTGACTAATGTCAACCAGTAAAATGATATCCAATCAGACTTAATATTCCACCAGTAGATCATACCAGTCTGCGTCACTCAGGCAAGCAGCTCATCTTACCGTTTTTGTGGCCCATATGTACCACTGCACCCCCCCCCCCTCCATGTGTCCAGACCAAAAATATCAACGTCCTCTTCATCGCTCAGGTCTAGTGATATTACTGCTAATACTCCTGGTTTGATATCTCCTGAGCACATATAGCGCTAACTACGCTGCTCCTTCTATGTGAACCAAGGGCCTTTCCATATTCATCTCATATATATATATATATATATATATATATATATATATATATATATATATATATATATATATATATATATATATATATATATATATATTAGTGTGTGTATATAGACCAATTAACCTAACAGTCATGTTTCTGGACTGTGGGAGGAAGCCAGAGTACCCGGGGAGAACCCACGCATGCACAGGGAGAACATGCAAACCCCATGCAGAAAGACCCAGGGACTTGAACCCAAAACCTTCTTGCTGCAAGGCAACAGCGCTACCCACTGTGCAGCCCTACAAATAATCCAGTCAGCCAAAAAATATAAAATAATAATACTACGTTTGTGGACTGCAAACAAATAAGATGCTGGATCTGGAAATGCATCAAAACTGCAGCGTTATAAGAAGGTGGTTTAGTACATCACCTGGACCACAGAGATAATTATGGAACATTAAATCTATATTTATCAACAAACACTGCTTAAATAGTCATAACACTGCAGTGTGCATCAACATTGCCAACGAGGATCTCGTATATTTCTGAAGGACATGCAGCCAAAAGCACATGAATTGTACAATCAGCTATTAGTGAAGCATGTTGCAGGTCAGCGGTGCCGCTGCAGTCAGTCTGATGCAGCCTCCAGCACACCGCTGCCATGGTTACGCAGGACTGAGACGTCACAGGTACCAGCAGACGACTGAGCATGCTCAGTGCTGATCACCTGGCTGTCACCGTCTCATTCACAGCCACACAAACTCACAAGCAACACACACACAGAGGCAAACATGGAGGCAGGCAAACATGCACACGCTGATGTTTTTTTTTTTTTTTTTTTTTTTTTTTACCACCATCATGAAGTCAGCACTCATCACCTACTGTCACACGCGCAGGCGCTATAAATATCCACACGCCACTCAAAGTGAATCAGTTGTCTATCCCCAAGCTGCTGTCCCACATAGCCATTCAACTGAGGCGCGTGTGCCAGGAGAGTCTGGGTGTGAGAGACAGGAAGTGAGGCAGAGTTATTTTAAGCCGAGCGTCTGAACCACAGAGCGAGCGTTGGAGATTTGCAGGGAAAGAAGCGGCGCGTCTGAGGGAGAGCGTGTCGGTTTTGTGGATGCGTGTTTTTGGGTGGATGTTCAGTACGCTCCTGTGACGGTGATGTGGGCCCCGCGGATTCAGCGCCCCCCTCAGAGTGGCTCTGGCAACGCCACAAGGAGGACGGAGTGAGGATGAAGTGGGAGCAATGGCAATAAAATGGAAATTAGCAGTTAAAAAGATTATTATAGTGCTCCCTCAGGCCAGTCAGCAGAATATTTAGAAAAGCTGAGATGAAAGATAGCCTAGTTCTCCTGCGGAAACTCGCCCAAACACCAAATGCTTAAAAAAAAAACATTTTTACAGGATATTTAATACATGGAATGGACAATTCATCATGCTGTATCTGGTTGATCCAGTGGTGGCAGATCTAGACCTGAATCCTGCTGTTTGGGACAAACATTTGGAGGTAAAAGCTTTCAAAGCAACAGATGCAAACCTTTCAGCAGTGTATTTTAGGGAATGTTTTAATGATTCATGCCTCCTTTAAACCGAGGACACTTCATTGCAATGGATACTCACCAGTTAAGAAACCTCTTTGTCTCTGACTTTCAAGTAAAACCACTTTGTGTCTTTAGATCAAACCTAAGATGCAGCAGATTGTTCTCACTGGTGATCAGCGGCTGATTTTTTTTTTCTCTATGCGTTAAATGCATTGAACCTAAAAACTCTTTTCAGTCTCTAAATGCATCAACCAAGAGAATATAGTTTAAAGGACTAGTTTTGAGCTTATTTAAAAACAGGTAAGGGTGAAGGACATATCCGTTGAGTCACCAAAGAGGATGATCTTGCAGTTACTTAATTTCTTTCTTGGAACTAAAGCTACTGCCTCTTTCAGAGAACAAACAGCACTTTGGACTAAAATCTGAATCAGAATGCCAGACCTAAAAAAAAAAAAAAAACAACAACAGAAAAACGCTAAAATGGAAATCATTATTGTCCAGAAAAAAGCCTCGGTAGCTGCATGTCTATCAAAACTGTATCTAAATCCAACATTATCCCAGACTACATCTGTAGAAATAGGAAATAAAACCTACGCACACATTTTCCTGCTCTGGTTTGATTACTGTTTCCATGGTTATAGGCTACTGCTTCCACTGTGCTGGACCGACTATTTTTGTGTCTCTTATGCAGATATGAAAAAAATACCTGAGGAAATATGTATGGATTTGAACATGTGAATGTGCAAATATTAAAGGTGCATAGCTATGTTATTTGACTTTTTAATTTATTCGTCAGTAGCTCACTCTGGTTGTATGCAAATTTTCAATGAAAGATTATCACATTCTGCTTGTATATTAGTTTTTATTTTGGTGTTTTATGCTTTGTTTTTGCTCAGTTTGCTCAGAAGGGGTTAAAACAAGGAAGCGGCTAAAGGCTATTAGCATGTCCCAGTGGAACAAAGAACAATGTCCAGTGAAAAAAAGCAAAATAAATATGATTCCAAGAGGGAAAAGACGAATGTCTCTGGGAATACAGTATGACCGTTGGTGTTCACTGAAGCGGACACTAAACCTGCCGAGGCTCTGATGTGACGCAGAGTTGACTGATGTCAGTAAATGTTCTGATAAGAGGCTCTGAAAGTTGCTTTAGATTGGTTTATTTAATTAATAACGGTTGGTCTTTAATCACTCCGAGCTGCTGCTTTATTGCGAGGCGTTGCAGAGGGTCAGGCTTAGTCTGGTATTATTTACATGTGATTTATTAATTAAGCAAACCAGCATTATGATAGTTCTGCGATGCTGTCACTAGATGGCGCCACGTCTGTTTATATTTGTTCATCGCGCCCGGGTGGGGATCATCTTCTGGCTCAAAAAGGACCATCAAAACGTTATCAAGATGGAGGCTTGGTGTATATAACCTTATTTTATCATGATCAAATGGTTTTTAGTCTCTTTTTATAAGCATATATCTTTAAGAGAAAGTATTGGCCAAACTGGACAGAGAGCAATCTAGGCTCAGATATTTATCTAATGTGTATGTTTCTGGATTGTGACAGAAAGCTGGGTAACCAATCAGAACCCATGTATGGATGGTAGGCGGATCATTTAATTCCCCCTGAGAAAGGCCTTCATCTTAAAAAAGTTTCTTGATGTGAATAAAAAAACTACAAGAGACAATACAATGAAAAATAGTTGATGCACAGAAATACATTACCTATTTTACCTTAAATAGTTTATCAGTGTGATTTTTTCCCCATAGGAGAATATATCAGGGTTGGAAGCAGCTTTGAATAAGCTTAGACTGACTTTCTTTCTAATATTCCTTCACCACATGGCTAACCCTTAGTTACATGTTGACTCTGATAGAACTTTCACTGCGATGGAAAAGCATTTGCATCAAACTGATCGGTAAAATCTTTCAGTGTTTGCAGCCGATCTGACGGCTGTCTGATGATGATGAGGATGATGATGACGTCTTCCTCTTACATTTTCACTGCCTCTGTTTTTACGGTTCAGCTGCCTCCGTTGGTTTAAGATGTGGGGTCGCACCACAGCAGCGAAGTAAACAGCCACATGAGCAATAAGATAAAATGAGATAACTGCATTACAACTGGATAGACACCAACGAGCAGATATGCACAGCTGTGTAGTTGTTTATCTTTATCATTGACCCACAAACAACACAGTTAATGGACTTGGTCAGTAAAAATGGCCTGTGGCAACTGGAATAACTCCAGCTTTCAGATCCATTTAGTTTGATTCAATTTAATGATGTGGGGACCATTCACAGCCACAGCTGACTTGATAAAAAAAGGTTGACAAATCAAATTAAAACTAAAGTAATGCAAATTCATGTCAGAGCCTTTCAATGCAGTTCAATCAAACATGAAAAATAAATTGCATTCCTCGTAGGAGGAGGCTGTTGGAGTGATGCTTTGGTCCTGGCTGTGGAACAGTGGACAGGTCTGTCCTCTTGCAGCGTTGCTTACTGGGTCATGGGGGTTTGGTTGCTCAGTCCACATGTGTTTTTGGGTTGAGTGCCTGGGATGCTTTGAAAGGCTCTGCAGCCCTTATGTGTCCAAAGCAAGAACTTTGTCTAGATTCTTGTTAAAAAACAGTCCTTCTTCCCAGTGCAGATCGAACCCAACCTGTTTGGGACTGGATCATAGCATCATGGAGTAGAAGGTGTCCGTTTTGGAAACCTCAGGATCTTAGCTTTTCGCACATAATGTGGCTCTGTTGCCACCTTTAAGCCTTTTTTAATTTAACATTTAATTAACCAAGTAATATACTGAAAACAATTTCTTATCTACAATAACGATCGGACGGACAAATCAAACAAAACATCACTGCAAACAAAATACAGTCGTGTTCATTAAAAATCATAAAAACAATGCGGGAACATATGAAGATAACATGGAAAGAAATTACACTCTAAACAGTCTTGACTTTCAGTTCAGCTTAAAGCAAACAATATTTCTCCAATTATCTGTCACTGGTAGGGGCTTAACGAGATCTTGTATCAGGAGATGCCACAGTTTGATATTCCATTATGTTTCCTGCCAACGGAAAATCTATGTCAAGAAGCAACATCCAGCTGCTGCATCAATCTAAGCTGTTATCATAAGCCCTGAATGGACTTGTAGTTCAAAATCTGAATCACTGTGAATGGTCAAAGAAGAACTGAATATTTTTTTACTGAGCAGATTCATTAAAACAGAGCCTGAGATTTAGGAAATCTGGTATTAGGAACACCTTGGATGGAGACAGGCATGAAAACCTGCAGAAAATATAGCTTTTCTGCAAGCAGGCTCTCTATGGCTACGTTCAAGCTGCAGGGAAATGCGACCCAATTCCGTCTTTTTCATGGCAGTGTGAACGGAACAACTCTGACGCTTTCTCTACTCCAAAGAAATCTGATTTCTGCCACTTCCAGATAAAGCGTTCACAGTCTGAACGGTCCTTCCATCCGCCATTTATGTCACTGTCCTGGCTCTCTCTACACATCTGCAGCACTAGCAGCTAGCGCTCCACAAAAGACAGTTGTTAATAGCTGTGCTGCTTTCTTCTTACCTTTTTTCTTCTTGCTATGATGTGGTCTTAATATTGTCGGCTCCCATTACTCAACAACTAATAACAATAACAAGGAGAGACGCTGGACGGGAACCACAATAATTGGTGTTTTTTTGAATGTAGCTTTATTGGACACTTCAGGAAACAATCACAATCCACCATTACTAAAAATATAGTGCACTTGAAATAAGATGATGATGATGATGATGATGATGATGATGATGATGATGATGAGTTGTTGAAATCCATTGGCAGATCATCTTATTTGCCTGCTCAATTCAAGGACAAATACACTAATTTCTATAGAACGCGACTTACTTTTCATTCTCCATTTGCAGTGTATACATAGCAAATGTCATCCTGAGATGTCCAAAAAGATTTAGTTTTCAATTTTCAAAACCCTTACGTTATTTGTGGGATTTTAGCAATTAGTGATATAAATATGAGAATCCAGCTTTATTCCACTAATTGCTAAAATCCCACCTCGTCCTAGCTCAGTGGAACCAACATCAAACGCCAGCTTGTGAACTAAATGTATTGTTTTTTATCTCATCTCTGGTCATATTATGAGTGATTCATGCACACTGCACAAAGGGAACTAAAAGTAAACACAATTTTCTTGAATGTGGTGTATTTTTCCTTGATTTGAGCAAATAAATAAAACTATTTGCCAATGGAATGAGTATTTTTTATCCCTAAAATAAGATTAGATATCCTGCACTTGGGGTAAGATGATGGAGATGAATTGCTCCTATTTTAAGTGCAAAAATCTTATTCCATTGGCAGGTAGTGTTATTTATCTGCTCAAATCAAGGAACTAATTTCATGACAAAGGTTCATGACAGAAACAATCTTAAAATGTTCGACAGAACTGAAAACATAGTGATTTTAGCCTTAAAGGAGGTTGAAGAATACCTCAGCAGACATCGGCCAGCAGCTGCAGCTGTGCTCCTGAAGCCCAGAGCTCAGCAGCACTGAGGGGAAGACATTTGAAAGCAGACGGATCATTTGTTAAATATGTCAACGTGCCCTCAGGAAGGCTTTAGTATTCAGGCAGCAGTCATATTTTCTGCCTTGGTAAAACTCTTCATTTCCCTACCCATAATATAACATTTATTCAGAGATAAGGCCAAGTGAAAATCTGTTTTTAAATGAATGCTGTAAAGTGGCTCTACATTAAACAGTGGATGCACACACCCTGATGGGATCCAGGAGGAAGAAAAACTCAAACCAACAGCCCGACCAACACAACCAAAATAATATACTTCATTCAAAAGGGGACAATGTACAGCTCAAATATAAAGTCTCCATTTGATGCGCTGCAACAGGTTATAGCATAAAATAATTCACATCTGCAGTCCCTTAACATGATGCTTCAAGCATCATGAATTGTCTCTTAGCTCTCCTGAGCCAGCCGGTGTGGAAAACTGATCCACATTTCTGACATAATTTAGATATTCCTTCATCAGGCTGATCCAGAATAACAGCTGGAGACGGTGCCGAGAAGTCAGGGACCTTTCCAGGGAACACTGAGTGGTTTAGGGCTGCGGTGAGTTTGGGGATGCGGTCTTCCCATAAACCACATCTGGATCCGAATCCATTACTGTCTGACTCTGGATGGTTTGGAAGCTTGATGAACTTTGCCGACTCTCGTTGAATTTTTTAGGTGCAGCTGTAGTTCGAGACTGGAAGTGTCCTACAGTTGTATAGAGAGGTACGTTTTGTCTGCCACATGGGGCTTGGTAAAGTATTCCCACCCCTTGAACATTTCCATTTTTTCTCAGGGTACAACCACAACCTTCAATAAACCTACATGCAACCAACACAAAATAGTGCATTTTTGTAAAATGAAAGTGAAATTGCAGCTACTTGATTTTTACATTTCTTTGACAAATAAAAACCCTGAAAAGTGTGGCATACACGTGTTTTCTGTCTTTCAGTGTCGACGGTGAACTTTCTGCTATCTTTTTGCGTTTGAAGGCAAATAAACTCTGGCCCTTCTTTCAGGAAAGCATCTCTACAGTATGATGCTGCCATCACCATGCTTTGCAGTAGGGTTGGTGTATTCAGGCTGATTGGAAATATTGCTTTACTGCAACGCATAGCAGTTTAGATCTTAGTCAGTTTAAGGGTTTAAGAGAAGGTGTTTACTGTGGAAAATTGCAAATTGCCGCTTCTTTTGGCTTTTGTCTTGCTACTCCCTTCATAAAACGCAGATTTGAGGATCTGACTAATAGATGTCCTGTCAATAGATTATCCACGGCTTTGTTTTGGTCTGTCTCCTAACATTGCAATAAAATACATAAATGCTTGTGTTATAACAAGATAAAATGTAAAAAGTTTATGAATGCTTTGGCCATGCACGGCATATGATCCTTATATCCTGCTGTGTGCAGGACACAGAGCATGAAGGCGGCGTATAGAATCGGCTCTTGTTGCAGGAAGAATCCAGAAAAGCTGCTGTTTTTTTTAAGCTCCAGTCTATCGGGGAGGCGTTTGGAGAGTTTAAGCTTTTTCGGGACCCGTGCCTTTACAACCACTACATCCACGTCTTCGTCAGAGCGAGTGTGTAGCGATGGCACAGACTTTCACTGCACTGAGTCATAGAAACAAAATAAATAAAAGCAACAAATTTGGGCTGTTGTCATCTGACAGTTGGTGTGTACAGACTTCAGTGGTTGTGCACATGGGCGAGTAAATGGATGGTCACAGTTAGATTATTTTTACAGCTGAAATGGACTGCATCCTGCACCATCCGGTCAGCGCGGCGCGGCGCAGATCTCCTGCGTTTTCCCTCAGCACACTGACCTGGAAGCTCTGGATCTGTGGAGCAGTGCAGCATCGGAACACCTAAACACCTCACAACAAACCGAGCAGCGCTTGTTAGTGCTAATTATGTCATGAGCAATAACTGAAGTCACCAATTTGGATAAAGGTTTGTAATTAGGATTATGGCCTGCCTGCTACTGTCATATATCCCACCAGCCTGCAGCCGTCTGTGATTAACCCGACTGGTTAAATGCACGCCGTCTTCCACACAAACCTAAACTGTGTAATGGCGGACAGACGTGTAACCTTGGAGGAAACTTCCACTCCGCTCTCCCACTGCTGTTCTCTGGTTTTGCAAAACTGAATAAAAGTAGATTCTGTGAAGGTTTTCTAAAAATCTGGTGACTTTTTTAACCATGTTTAATGCTCCTGATCTCTTAATTTTTTTCATTAAATCATCAGAATGTAATACTTAAATGTAGTTTTTTTAAACAATCATTTCTACTGCACTGACCCTCACTTCCTGTTCTAGATGTGTTGACTTCTATCTTTTCACCAAAATATGTTAATTATAGTTTCTCCAAATAGACTAAATAGCGTATGAGGATCTTTGTTGGTCTTTGGACTCTTCTGCTTTCAAGCTGTGTGAATCTACAAAGTTGTAAATTCACAACTTTGTTTTCTTATCTTGGAAGTGAAATTATTAGATTATTGAGATTTGGGTGCTTAGTAAGCCTGAATGGCATGAGGTCCAGCCAGTCAGCCCAAAGTTAGTTATTTTCCTAGATCTTTGCAGCGTTCTTCAAAGAGCATACGTTCATGTGCAGATATATATATATATATATATATATATATATATATATATATATATATATATATATATATATATATATAAATAATATGCAAAATATTTCAGCACATGACTTTATCACTACTTGATAATTTTAGTATAAAAGTATATGGCATTTGACATTTTAAAAGTCTTAAGCCCCCCCTGAACATGAGAAAATCCTCGTTATTCGATGCTGTAGCGCACATATTCCCTAGTTACTGGGGGGAAATAGGGAGTACCAATATGGCGGCTGGTGGCTTCAAAGCAACTCGTTCTAACAGCGGCGATTAGCACTCCAGTGTATAATAGAGATCAGTGGAAACAACTGTGTTTCCTACTTCTATGTGTGATATGCTTGGCGTAGGAGCGCAACGCCGCCCTCTAGAGTCTAGGAGAACAGCGCTACTTTGGAGGAGAACTACGTGCCTCAAACACAAAGCGACCCATAGTGGCATTCTGTGGGGTTAAAACCGGGTATGTGCAGCTTTCCCAGAATGCAAGCATGCTACTCTAACCACTACCGTTCACCGTTTGCACACCATACACAAGATCTATCAAAGCTGCGCTGACGACAACACTCTTTGGTACGGACACTGTTACCGAAAATTCAAAGTTAGCTCTTTTCAGTGTCAGTGAGGTGTTTAAGATCAAGTCAGGGGAGGTATAGAAATGAAATAAGTTATTTAGTTGTTCATTTATTTAGCAGTTCATTCCATGAACCCACTGGTTGGTTGCCACACCGTCAACCAAACACTGAGCATCTGCCTCTGAAAAACCCCTGAGCATTTAGTTGCTTCTTCGCGAGCATAGAATCCTCCATGCCGATGCAAAACACAGTTGGAGGTGAAGATATACTATCCAATATTTTTTAAATGTGAGGGGGAAGGAGCAGGTAAAGAAGGAGGGTTCATCATGAGGTGAAATGAGCAGGAAAGAATTGTAAATTGAACAAGGCAAAGAAAGTGATGTGAATTGTATGCATGAACACCACCTGCACTTCTCCATCTCTTCCCACACATTCAAAGTTTTCCTTTTCAAAGACACACCCTCACAACCTCCAAGTGAAAGAGTCGTAAAGATTCCTTGTCAGTGTTGCAGCTGCCGGTCCATTCAGATGCGTATAATTACTCTGAATGACTCTAACGAGGGATACGCGGTGTATGAAAAGACCAGGATGGCTCTTTAAGCGCGTATGATGAGTAGCACACAGAGTAAATGGGTCAGGATTGGACCTGATTTCTGCTTTGAAAGTGTTTATGTGGTTGTGCGTGTTTCCCACTGTGAACACAAACAATAACCAATCAGAGGAAGATGAAGAACATGATGAAATGCATCCACTTTAACCCGTGTTGTTTACGCTTCCAAAACATTCAAACATTTACTGACCCGTTACGTAAGATACCGATTCAGTTCCTTCCACAGATTCTCTGTTAGGTTTAAGTTAGGATTCAAAAATCCAGTCAGAAGGAACATGTTGGTACAACTGAAATATTAATTTCAACCTAAATCTACCAGAGTTATAGATAAAACTGGGCCGAAATGTGTGAGAATATGTTTAAAAAGCTGTCCAATTCTATATTACACCAAACCTTTCCTGATTTGGGTTAGTTGGGCTTATCAAAAATATTTTAATTTGCTTAATGTCAGATTAATGAAAGAGATTTAAAAACAAAAAGTTTTATTACTTTCTTCAAAGTCAGAAGTTTATATTAAGATTAATACGCCTTCAAAGAATGCAAGAAAGCCCTGATGACGATGCTTTGGCTGCAAAAGCCTCTGATAGGTTGATTCAGAATCTATGTGTTAAATGGATATTTATCAGTGGAACACATCACATACACTGCTTCTTCGTGTGACATCGTGGGACATTCCATAAAAATCAGCCAGGTGAGGATTGTAAACCTCCAGAAGTGTGGTTCATCCTTAGGTACAATTTCAAGAAACCTAAGCGTGCCACAATCATCTGTTCAAGCAATATTATGCAAGGATAAACCGGCGAGAAAAGTCAAGCCACCATACCTTTCTAGATGGAGAATGGTTCAATGTCCTAGTTTTTTTTGGTAGAAAACGTACAAATCAACCTCAAGAACAAAAGAACTGATGATGATGCGGGCTGAAGCTGGTTGGAAAGCGTCGTCATCATCCACCGTGAAAAGATTCCTGTACCGACGTGGACTGACAGCCACAGCAGAAGAAGAAGCCGTTAATCCAAAAGCAACATTTAAAGATAGATTTTAAACTGCGCTCAGGGGAAAAAGACCTTGATGTTTGGAGACATGTCCTGGAAAAAGGAGTAAACTCAGAGTATTTATATGTTAACTTACGTACGCACAGGTGGACCGTGAACTGTGAACCAACTAGGTGACTTTAGAACCGGTACTTCCAGCTCTAGTCTTCCAGGGCCAGATCTGTCCCTGCTCCAACACATCTGATTCAAATGAATGATTTACCTTCACAGTCTGTCATCAAGGTTCGCAGAGGCCAGCTAATTAAGCACTCAATAGGCTCCGCTGTGTTGAACCAGGACAACACCTAAAACATGCAGGACACCACAGGAAACGGGTGGCACCTGATTTTATTTAGGGGGCTCAGAGTAAAATGAGCAGGATATAAATGCACGTCACATCTTTTAGATTCCTATTTGCCAAAATGCAAATCCATCCATCCATCCATCAATCAATGGCAGTGGCGGTTCTAGACCAAGTTTACCAGGGGGGGCCAAGGTGGGACCAGTGTTTTTTCACAGGGGCACAGAACAAAAAATTAAAAACAATAAAATGGCAATATTTAACTGTGTAATAATATTAAGTGAGCCACTTGTGGTTTTGGAAGTGTAGGTTTCAGACCCCTGATCTAGCAGTTGAAAACTTTGCCCCCCAGCTCAATATGGCTAAAGCTAAACGTGAAACATCTTAATTTCTAAATCCTTCTTAGAGTAAAATTGTATAGGTAAAAAATAAAATTGGTCAAACTGACCAATCAGTTATGGTTTATTTGCCATTGCAAATAGTTATGAGAAGTTTATGTAATGTTATGTCTTTAGTACAGGGGCCATAACAGGGGCCAGTACCATTTCTACAGGGGCATGGGCCCCTGTTGGCCCCTGTCTAGAACCGCCCTGATCAATGGTTGTACAGCCCCTTCCACATCCGCAATAACTGTAGAACAATATGCTTAAGAAAATTAACATATAACAGCAAAAGAAGAAAACATAAACAGCTTAAAAATAAAGTAGGTGGACAAAATTGATAAAACAAAGAAAGTAAAACTGTCCATAAATAATTTTCCTTCCACATCATAACGATGCACTACTTTCTGTTGGTCAATCACATTATATTCTTCCTCAAAACACATCGACATTTGTGGTTAAAAAGTGGAAAAATATGCGAAAGTTTGATTTCTTTTGCCACAAGGTATTGCATACAAAGCACCTTTTAAACCATCACATGTGGGTAAAAAAGGTGAATCAAGTCCAGCCGATATAATTTCGCCTGATTAGTCCAAAAATTATTCTTATATTTTGGCTCCAAACTAATCTCCTTTGGCTCCACAACAAACAGGCCAAGTTTTTCCCAACATTTCCCACCGCTGCCCGTGGACCACCAGACCCAGCACGTTGCTCAGCACTGTCAGAAATGTTGTGACGGTAGCTACCTGGTGCTGATGAGCGGTTGACTTTCGTGTGCTTGGCAACATCCAGCACGACCCCTGGGAGGAAGAATGCGGCCTTTACCGGGAGCGAGATGATGCAAACAGAGAGAAAGAACACACAGGGAAGCTGCTAAAATAAACCTGCTGTAGCACAGATCAAAATCCCGTTGAAGGGTCCAAAGAACGCAGACAAAGTTGAAACGCTTACGGAGGGAGCGTGAGAGGAATCAGCTTCCAGCAGCTTCAGTCTGAGGAAATTGACTCCTGACTGACATTAAAATAGTTCTTTTTTTTTTTTTTAAAGAAAAAATGAGCCTCCCTTTCATGTGCGTGAGATTTTTCCCAGCAAATAAACTGTGGTCAAAGGATAATTAATAAACAAAGTGGTTAGGAGTGAGACACACCCTCTCATTTCTGCACCTCTGTGAACGTTTCCATCTGGAACACACTCGGAATGATGCTAAGACTTTCTTGCACGCGCACACACTCTCAGAATGGTTTGATTTTCATTGTTTCAACCCATCCATCTCTCTGACGGTTACTCCTCCCTCTGTGACTTGATGATGTGTGGTGTGAGTGTGGGGAATTCTTTTGTATAACAGAGGCGTCCCGTTTTTTTTCAGCGCTCTCTGCTGGAATCTTTAACTCTGAAAGCGGGATGCGTTTCTTTAGTGATAGCTGACAAGGGTGACGGGCAGCGAGGTGCACGAGGAGCTGTGCCTCAGTGAACTGCTTTTCATTACGTGGTTTGAAATAGGAAAACATTTCATGTTACAGC